>NW_015552612.1:10622-10997 GCF_001515605.1 Sinocyclocheilus anshuiensis | reverse complement strand
TGGGATAGGCCTATAAAGCTCAAACTAGTTGTTTTTAATTAAAGGAATCAGTTAATTAGGATAATAAGACATTTGGGCTGTTACCAGGCAAATTAAATCAGTATCAACAAAATGCATATTTTCAATGCAGAAGAAACACAGAAGCTTCATCGGAAGTGGCATTTAGATGTATTTACTCACCGTTTAATGCAGGACATGAATGCATTTAACCTGCAGTTACAAATGCAGAAATAATGTTTTGATATATAAGAAATAAAATGTTAAATACTCATTTGAAATTATATAAAAATAAATAAATATAAAAAGATACTTTAAATGTGAAATTAAAACCGCCAGTAGGTGGCAGCAAGTCACTGTTAATAAGTGAGTCATTGC
>NW_015552612.1:1818-10401 GCF_001515605.1 Sinocyclocheilus anshuiensis | reverse complement strand
CCGAATCATTTAAACAGTTGATTCATTCAGGAACGAAACACCGTCATGTTGCTCAGAGACGCAAAACTGTGCTATATGGTGACTGTGTTTGGAATTATTTTAGTTGTCAAAATAGAGCAAAAACAGGCAATATGGTGTCTAAAAGTCTCTTAACTTCTTGTTTATTGAACTGTTGTAAAAAAAAAAAATCTATATGTAATCATGCTGATTTTTGGAGAAAAAAATGTCATTCTTCGTGTGATATTGATTTACTATATGAAATGATATAAATATATACATTTTCTGCCCCTATATCTTCAATTTTGTGATCATTCTAAATGCATTTTAACAGACTGAATCACGCAGTGAAAGAACACACTCCAAATGCGTGCGCACTAGTCTAATCTACTAGACTTCACGGCAATCTGTAGGAGTGTTTTGTGTGGTTTTTGGCAAAATACTGATAATGTCAAATCGCACATCGTTAAAACAACAATTACGATATTAATCGCAGACGATACATATCACACACCCTGCACCACTGTCTTTTTGGCTAATTTGTGCAAAACCTTTTGCAAAACCTCTTGCTAAACTGTCAAAGCTTCATTTTAACCACCAATGCAACGATGCAAGTATTTACCTTACCTCTACATGCTTGCGAAGGGTTGATGTCGAGATTTTATAAGCTGCTAATTTGGTCTCCCTAGGCAAACACAGCTTACACTGCATAGAGCATAAATATGGCCAGGGGTTCACTTCATTTCCTTCGAGTTCAACTTCATCAGAATACAACGGGGTTTCGTTTTCAGCTGGGTCTGCACCATAATGCCTGTCTTGTCTGTCTCCATCTCTCTTGTGGTTTTAGCACCAGTTTGTTCTCCTGCCCATTATTTACTGCAGTAGTTTCCAGGGAGCTATTTTTTTATTTTTTTTACTCGGTAATTAATGTTTTAAAATGTAGTGAAGTACAATACTTCAAACAAAATATACTTAAGTAAAAGTAAAATTACAGATTTTAAAAATTAAATTAATTTAATTTAAAAAGTAAAAGTACATAAAAAAAAGCTACTCAATTACAACAAATTAAAAACAAGACGAAAATGTTAGGGAGGGACGATTTGGGAAGAGATTCATTCAGAACGAATCTGCTGCGTGGTTCGGAGGTTAGATGCGTACATAAGAACTGGCGGGAAATAAGCTAACATACACTTGCTGCACATCTCATAAAACATTCAAAAATGTCAATATGTGGGAGTAAGAGAAGAGCAGACATATGGATAAATCTGGTGACGCAAGAGAGAACTCAGTTCGGTCCGGTTTTCTGAGTGCAGACACTGAAGCACACACACACAGAAAGTGTCACAGTGCGTGTGGAGAGATGAAGCGAAGACTGAAGTGCAGGATGAATGGTTCTTTCTTTTAATAATAAAAAAAAACAAAAGCAAACTAAAACAACCCCGAGGGGGAAAAACAGACAGGCAGGCTAGGAACTGCACTACATGCAGACATAACACACACAATGAAAAATGATGGATCAGCACAGGATTACAGACACCAGGAGAATAAATAGGAAACCAAATGAGGAGGCTAGCGAGGGAGACACAGGTGGAGCAACTTAAACAATAATGAGGTAACAAGATGGGCGGGGCAAGACAATAGACAGGAGAGAGCACATGGCAACAAACAAACACAACACAAGCCATGTGCTCACAGAACACAGTGTCATCTGGTGGCCATCATGGGCACACCCGCTGAAGACTGTGACAGAAAGTGTGTCTCACAGCGCGCGAGTACTCTTTCGCGTCGCATGAACGGAGAATTACACACAAAATGAAGTCGAATTGTCCGTTTTGATGAGCATTCACGTAAACACAGTTGATTACGTCTTAAGTGAATGTAAACAGTAGGGAGAACGTGCATCAGTACATTGCATCCATTGCAGCTGTGCATTCGGTTTTAAAGGGATAGCAGCCAAATTTAGTTGCTATTGTCCGAGTCACTGATGTTAATCAAGCAACAAAAGAAAGACAGAAAATCACGCACTGCTCTTGACTGAAAAACTTTAGTAGCCCTAAAGATCAATCTAAATTTATTGATATAAATAAATATGTCTGCTTGAAAGAATGAAGAATATGGTAAACAAGTTGCTATAAAGAATGCATAATTAGCCTATATAACCATTGGTATTTCATTAAAAAGAAGACCTTGTTCTTGTTCTTTATGAGAAGTGGTTTTATTTAATTTTAACATAAAGGCATGTTGTGTGTCACCACAGTTAAATCGGTGTCTATCATGATAAAACCTTAATATCAGAAATATCAGAATATTAGAGAAATGCTTAATAAATGCACTGTCACTTAAATCCATTAGATTTTAGCTGACTAAATTTACTGTAGATTTAGTCGTCTAAAACAACTAAAACTAAAAACAATTCAGATGACTAAAATAAAATTTACTGTAGATTTAGTCGACTAAAATCTTATGATATTTAGTCGACTAAAACTAAAAACAATTCAGATGACTAAAATATGACTAAAACTAAATGACATTTTAGTCAAAAGTCTATGACTAAAACTACATCAAAATTTGCTGTCAAAATTAACTGTTTGACAGCACTAATTCTAAATATAAATTTGTTCTGTCGATCAGCGTCATTTCTGGACAGATCATTCACCGCTTTATTACGAGTTTAAAAAAGTGTGAGCGCTGCTGATGCGCCCAGACGCGACGCTTTGAATTTGTGAGTACAGTGAATGACATCGCGCCAGGAGCTGACTTGCAAAATAGCTGCAAAAGTAAAAGCAAAGAAGTTTGTATTCAAATTCAAAAAGCAAACACACTAGACCATTTTTTTAATAAAAAAAAAAGCACCTCAGATGTGTGTAACTTCTAAATCGTGCCGATAATTATATTACTGCTTTAACCTAATACTTTCACTTTCAATTAACAGTAGCCTCTATTTCACTTACACTTGATTTGTGTAGGCTATATAGTGCATATTTAAAGAAGCAATACAATACATATGTTTATTAATATTAATAATATGACAATATATGTATTTAATATTGGTTAAATGGGAGGGGGAAATCCTGCCCATACCCAGCTAGGAAAAAAAAAACGATAAAAGCACCGATGTTCATTTACTGAAGTGGTATTCAGGAACTGTGAATAAATTACTGAAAAAAATACTGCAAATAATAATAATAATAATAATAATAATAATAATAACAATAATAATAATATCATGGCTATAATAACATCCTCAACAAACAAAAAAGAGATTACAGATAAAGTTTGATTAATATGCACGAGCACCGGTCAAAATTTTGGACACATTACAGTTTTTAATGTTTTTGAAAGAAGTCTCTTATGCTCATCAAGCTATACATTTATTTGGTAAAAAATACAGAAAAAAACAGTAATATTGTGAAATAGAAAAGTAAAAAAAGTCTGACAGTAATCAGTGTTGAGTAATCCTGTAAGGTTAACCCTGCCTGCTTTATATGTTTGAAAATGAAATTTAGAAAAGTAATCAAATATTAATAAAATGTAATCAGTTACATTACTCTAATAAAGTAATTCAAATAGTTACACTACTTATTACATTTTAAATAGAGTAACTTGTAATCTGTAACCTAGTACATTTCCAAAGTAACCTTCCCAACACTGATGGGGAACGCATCCAATAGTGCCATGCTATAAGCAAGAGAAGAATAAAGCCACCTGTGAGACCAGTCCTGGAGCACCCATACTGAGGGCTCCTGCAAACATGAGCTAACAATGAGACCTGAGCCGTTTAGGCTGAGGACTACATAAAATAACCCACTCCACTCACAAAAGGGGAATTTGGGTAAACTTAAAGGGTTAGTTCACCCAAAAATGAAAATTAGGCTGCTTTCTACTCACCCCCGAGGCATCCTAGGTGTATATGACTTTCTTCTTTCAGACGAATCCAGTCGGAGTTATATTAAACATTGTCTTTGATCTTTCAAGCTGTTTAATGCCACTCAGCGGGTGTTGCATTGCTTCAGTCCAAAAGAACTTAAATAAAAATCGCCCATCCATAAAAAAAAGTGTCTCACACGGCTCCGGGGGGTGAACAAAGACCTTATGTATCGAATCGATGCATTTTTGTAAGAAAAATATCCATATTCAAAACTTAATAATCACTTTAATGTAGCTTGCGCCAACAGTTGTACACAGAAGCAGTTCCGGGAGCATGACGTATGAGGTCAGCAGACAGACAGTTATAAAATCCGGCAAAGGTAGATGGCGACGACCAGCCGGTGGCTGCACAAATCTCACCGATAGAAATCCCTCTGGACCATGCCCAGGAGGAGGCCATTCCTCTGGTGGAGTGGGCTCTCACATCTATAGGGCACTGCAAGCCTACTGAGGCATAAGCCAAGCCTATAGCATCTACTATCCAGCGATATAGTCTCTGCTTCGTGACCGGCAGCCCCTTGGAGAGGCCTCCGAAACATACAAAGAGCTGCTCTGAATGACTGAAAAGACCAGAGCACTCAACATAGACTCTGAGAGCCTGCACTGGGCAGAGTACATTGGGATCCTGTTCACCATCTGCACTTGGGAGCACTAGAAGGGTGATAACTTGAGCTCTGAACAAGAGTACTTTCGGCATGTAGCCATGTCTTGGCTTGAGGACAACTTTACAGTTGTTAGGCCCAAACTCAAGACAGGAAGCACAGACTGACAGCGCCTGCAAGTCACCCACTCGCTTGACCAAAGCTAATGCCAAAAGGAGGGCGGTCTTAAGCAACATGGGCCGCAGATCAGCCGACTGAAGCGGCTCAAAGGGAGGGCCCTGTAGGGCTCTAAGGAATATGGACAAGTCCCAAGTCAGCACAGTGTGAGGATGAGGCAGATTCAATCTCGAGCTCCACTCAGAAACTTAACGACTAGGTAATTTTTGCCGACTGAGTGGCCAGCTTCAAGGGAATGATTCGCTGCGATAGCTACCACATAGACTTTGAGCATGGACGGGGTGCACCCCTTGTCCAGTAGGTCTTGGAGAAAGGTTAACACGTGGAATTTGTCACACAAGGTCAGGTCCAGGCTGTGTGTTGTACACCAATCAGAAAAGACCAATAATTTCTGGCCATAAAGGCCTCTTGTAGACGGTGCTCTAGACTCTAAAATGGTATTAGTCACACTCACAGGGAGCTGCAAAGGCTCCCGTCAAGGGGCCAAACATGAAGGCTCCACAGCTCTGGCCTGGGGTGCCAAATCATGCCCTTCACTTGCGAGAGGAGGTCTTTCCCCAGTGGTATTGGTGAAAGGGCTGTTGATGACAGCTAAATCAACTTGGGGAACCATACTTGGTTCCTCCAGAGTGGGGCCACCAGAAGGACCGAGAATTTGACTTCCCTGATCAGTCTGATGACCTGAGGCAGCAGGGTAATAGGGGGGAAGGTGTACAAGCGAGTGCTGGGCTCAATTTATTTTTCCTTGCTGTCTGGAAAAATAAATTGGCCAGTGAGAGTTGTCTTGTAAGGCGAAGAGGTCCACCTCTGCCTCGCCTAAGACCGACCAGGGCTGCATTTCCCAAAAGCATAGTAAGCTTAAGTACATCTTAGACCCAGAAACCAATGGAGTTACGAGCAACTTAGGCTTACGATGCTTTTGGGAAACGCAGCCCAGATCATTT
This sequence comes from Sinocyclocheilus anshuiensis, assembly GCF_001515605.1. Taxonomy (NCBI): domain Eukaryota; kingdom Metazoa; phylum Chordata; class Actinopteri; order Cypriniformes; family Cyprinidae; genus Sinocyclocheilus; species Sinocyclocheilus anshuiensis. The sequence continues at coordinate 4,754 of NW_015552612.1, read as the reverse complement.
GAACCATCTGGGGATGTAGTCTCCATTCTCCTGGAGACACATTGTCCCTGGACAGCATGTCTGCCCCTTGGTTCAGTCTGCCTGGCTCATGAACCTCTCTTAGCGAGAGTAGTTTGCCTTGTGCCCATAACAGCAGGCAACGAGCCAACCCTTGAAGGGAGCGTGACACCTGAGACCACCTTGGTGATTGGTGTAGGCTACCACCATCATGTTGTCTGAACGGGCCAGGATTTTGTGCCCCCTTAAGGCCGGTAGGAAGGTTTATAGGACTAAACAGAGTGCCATCATTTCGAGGCAGTTGATGTGCAGGCGTCCCTCCAGTTCTGACCAGGAGCTGAACACCAGTTTTCCCTCATACAGAGCACCCCAACCAGGGTTAGAGGCATCTGTCATGACCACCTTCCGTCTGGAGGTCAGTTCCAATGGGACACCTGCTTGAGCATTTAAAAATCACTCCGCTCCAGCTCCACTCCGGGTTCACCATTTCCTGCTCCCGCTCCACTCCACTGAAATCAGAAACACCGCTCCGCCTTCACTCCGCGGCTAAAGTATTTCAGTTTGTTTGAAATATCACAGTTCTGTTCATAACAAATTAAATATAAAATAAATAAAATAACAGGAGAATTTAAAAGTGGCTTATTGGAACACTAATGTGCAAACTTTTTTCCTACCACATGACAAGCTAATAACATTAAAAGGTATAATTGCTGCTTTTTGCGGTGCAAATTTTGTTTGTGATGAAAATAACAGTACGTTTACATCAGATATTTTACATACGGATCGATGCATTTCTTACAGATTTCTGCTCATTCGAAATCGGATACAGATGTAGCACTGTAAGATTACATTTGTTTGAATGTATTATTAAGAGAGCGATTGCGTGTTATAGTACTTGTTTAAATCATGCTTTCAGCTGAAAATTTTCAGTATCTAGAAGGAACAAACAAATTCCTTGAGAACTATAACTTCCCGCTCATGTCCATTGCCGTCATCATAGCCTTCACATTATTTCTGATTTGCGTGATCCCTATCAAGCTAGCTAAATATATTTAACATGTGAATTCTTGCTAAATATGCAGTTATATGACGGGCCGTTGGCATTAATTGCTCTCGTGATGGAGCGGTGGTGGAGCGCTCTTGGAGCGAGTGAAAACCATGACACTCCGACTTTTAAAAAATCCACTCCTCGCTCCATTCAAAATCACACCGCTCCACTCCGCGCTCCGCTCACATACTCTGCTCCAGATAGCTGAGCAGCAGTGACCTGTGATCAGTGAATTCCTGTTCTGATCTGATTAACACCAGCCAGTCGTCAAGATAATTCAGAATGCGGATTCCCATCTGCCTCAGAGGGGAAAGAACCACGTCTATGCACTTTGTAAATTTGCGTGGGGCCAGAGACAGTCCGCAGGACTGTGTAGTGTTAGGCCACTCCCTCAAATGCGAATCTCAAGAACAGTCTGTGATGGCAGGCTATCTGAATGTGTAAGTAAGTGTCTTTCAGATCCACTGATAGAAACCAATCCTAGTTAGCCTATCTGCGTGAGGAAATAATTTATTATTTATTTATTTAAAACAAAAACAAAAAATTTGTCACATTGGCAAAATATGAACTTCTTCAGTGCCAAGTATTTTTAGTATTTGAATACTATTGTAACAAGGAGGCTGAAGCCGAGTGAGAATCTATATGCAGAAGTTTATTTAAAGGGAAATCCAGAAACAGCGTCAGAAAAGGCAGTAGTCTAAACACAGTCAATCAGTCCAATCGGCAGCCAAAACAGAGGGAAAATCCAATAATCAGAAGTAGAATCAAACAGGCAAGAAGTCATACACAACATCAACAGGCAATAGTAATAGAATGCTCAGTAAGGCAGTGAGACTGGCAATACTTCGCAGAGAGTGTTTGGGCAAGCCAAACTTTATGGCTGCCAAACAGGAAGTCACCAACGAGGCAGCAGAGGGAGCGTGACAGTCAATACTCGGGCGAGGGCTCCCTCTGCTGGCCTGGCATTACAACTATTAAATCAGTATGGAGAAAAAAAAACATTTATGAACTGTTCAGAAATCTGTATAGAGCAGCTTTATTGTGCAACTTCTCTCTATAGTACTTTCACTGTATAAGTAAGACTATATACCTAAACTTACCACTGGTTGTCAATAATTAGACAAAAAAAAGTAATGTTCTAACACATGACACAAAATTCCTGAAAATTTGCTGAATGATTGAGGGTATAATTTACATGAAAGAAAGACGGTAAAACTCTGAAGGGTTTTGGAAGAATATAAGATTGTGCAGCTGTGTATAGCTGCAGATTAGTTCATGAAAACAAGACAGCTTAATTTTATTTCTTTTTACACTTTCCTCTAGGATTTGGACATCAATCCTGTTGTGAGGGACATCATGATGAATCGAACCTTCACCATCATCAGTCTTCACTTTGCCGAATTCCTGAGCCACGACTGGGTTTCCTGGTTCACGGTGAAACTGGTTCCTATCCTCCCCAGCTTGACTGCAGAGATGCTCCAGACAGTAACATCAAACACAGACTGCAACGCATACCATGTCATGTACGTAGCGCTCCCCAAATGCCAGACAGCACTGTAACACGTGCCTTACAGCAATCTCAGAGGGAAGGAGAGGATATTTCTATAGCATGTTTAGTGAGTGATGAGAAGACGCACTAAATGGGCGTCATCCTTACTTTTTCTTTTGGTCTTTCCACTATAGCGTTGGTGCTCTGAGCAGCGTCTTTGACCAGATGGCTTCGCTGAGACAGCAGGAGATCACCCCAGTCATATTGGGCTACCTGAAGCAGAGTCACCCGTGGAGTAAGTTCAGCGAGGGTGGGGCGCTTTTGTTTGGCTTGCGTGCTGAAAGACAGCGCTGCTCTGCGTTTGTAAATGAATTTGTCTCTTAATGAGTCTTTTCTGTGCAT
>NW_015552612.1:0-1688 GCF_001515605.1 Sinocyclocheilus anshuiensis | reverse complement strand
TTCTCCGTCTATGTGCATTACCAAGACCTGCGTGACCTCAACACAGGCTTTGACAGCGTAAGGAGGCCGCCGTGCTAAACAATTGCTCCTGTGACTATTGTGGGCAACCACGCCATTTTAAAAAATGGTGTTCTTTTCTCTTCTGCAGTTTGAGTCTTTGGACCTTCTGAGCGCTTCTCAAGTTGCTCAACTGACACAACACTCTGGAGCGCTGAACAACGCACACCTGATAGAAATGGTCTTTGACCGTCTAGAGGGCGGCAACTCTTTCCTTGATATTGAAGAGTTCTTCGAGGCTTTCACCCAGACCTCACAGGTGTGTTCTCGTCACTAAGATGGCAAATGTTCTGTGGACCCACAGGAAAAAATTCCATTAAAACGATAGTTGTGACATGATTTCAAAAGTGAAAATGGATTGTTATTTGTCATTTCCTCTAGGATTTGGACATCAATCCTGTGGTGAGGGACATCATGATGAATCGAACCTTCACCATCATCAATCTTCACTTTGCCGAATTCCTGAGCCACGACTGGGTTTCCTGGTTCACGGTGAAACTGGTTCCTCTCCTCCCCAGCTTGACTGCAGAGATGCTCCAGACAGTAACATCAAACACAGACTGCAACGCATACCATGTCATGTACGTAGCGTTGCCCAAATGCCAGATAGCACTGTAACAAGTGCGTTACAGCACTCTCAGAGGGAAGGAGAGGATATTTCTACAGCATGTTTAGTGAGTGATGAGAAGACGCGCTAAACGGGTGTCGTCCTTACCTTTTCTTTTGATCTTTCCACTATAGCGTTGGTGCTCTGAGCAGCGTCTTTGATCAGATGAATTCGCTGAGACAGCAGGAGCTCACCCCAGTCATGTTGGGCTACCTGAAGCAGAGTCACCCGTGGAGTAAGTTCAGCGAGGGTGGAGTGCTTTGGTTGTGTTCCGTGCTGAAAGTCAGCACTGCTTGTGGTTGTGAACGAACTTGTCTCTTAACTAGTCATTTCTGTGCATCATTGCTGTAGGCTCAACCTGTGGGTCCGGCACCGGCAGCCTCAGCACTTGGCTTGAGGAGAGCTTTGGCAAGTTCTCCATCTATGTGGATTACCAAGACCTGCGTGACCTCAACACAGGCTTTGACAGCGTAAGGAAGCCGCCATGCTAAACAGTTGGTCCCGTAACTGTTGTGGGCAACCATGTCATTTGTAAAAATGGTGTTGTTTTATCTTCTGCAGTTTGAGTCTCTTTGGCAAGTTCTCCATCTATGTGGATTACCAAGACCTGCGTGACCTCAACACAGGCTTTGACAGCGTAAGGAGGCCGCCGTGCTCAACAATTGCTCCCGTGACTGTTGTGGGCAACCATGTCATTTGAAAAATGGTGTTTTTTTATCTTCTGCAGTTTGAGTCTTTGGACCTTCTGAGCGCTTCTCAAGTTGCTCAGCTGACACTACACTCTGGAGCGCAGAACAACGCACACCTGATAGAAATGGTCTTTGATCGTCTAGAGGGCGGCAACTCTTTCCTTGATATTGAAGAGTTCTTCGAGGCTTTCACCCAGACCTCACAGGTGTGTTCTCGTCACTAAGATGGCAAATGTTCTGTGGACCCACAGGAAAAAATTCTATTAAACCGATAGTTGTGACATGATTTCAAAAGTGAAAATGGATTTTATATGTCATTTCCTCTAGGATTTGGA
>NW_015552611.1:141597-162879 GCF_001515605.1 Sinocyclocheilus anshuiensis | reverse complement strand
TATATATATATTATATTTGTAATAGGGGGCCCTACAGGAAGTCATAGCCCCGGGGCCCAGTAAGGTCTTAATGCGGCCCTGCATGTTACAGCACAGTAGGGCTATTGCAAACAGAAACAACATTGATGTTTGCTGTCGGCTCGATTTTTGAGTGGACTTTGCTGGTTCGATGAGCATGAACGGTAGAGCCCTGCATTTCAGCCCGGGCCCGATGGGCCCCGACGTTTTTACGCCCCTCGGGCTGGGCTTCGGCCCAATTTTCACGTCAGACGTGGGCCGGGCCTCGGGCCTGTTTTAGGCTTCTCCTTATTTTTGTATTTTAGACATCCATCAATTAGTGATGGAAAAAAAATTGCCGCGCTGGTGGAAACAACACGAGACCGTGCTACCGCGACTGTCAAGAGCAGCAGTATGTATGGTTCGTGTCAGGGGGTAATAGTAAGGAGATATTTGAATTATTTACTAATAAACTAGTGTTTTCTGAGTCGGTGTCGCAAAGATGAAGTTGCCGATCCTGACTCGCCATCTCCTCATTAGACGCGCCTTTAGAGATAAGTTTCCATTTTACGGATTATGATTATAATGAAAGAGTTTTTGATTTGTTTTATTTCCTTAAGTACTAATTTAAAGCTTTCTATAGGCATATTTATCATGTCTGTGAGGCATGTATTCGCTGAGTTTCGGTTCATTTTTGTGAAGCGCTCCTATTGAAGACCGAGACGGCAGAAAGCGCATCATGTTTGTTTTCTTTATTTTATAAAAGCACAACGTTTTGTTGATATTGTGAGTGCACAAATAAAAGTAGACCCTTTAAAGCTACGAATGATGTATTACTCTTACCTTTATGAGCAAAAATGAGGTGTATCCACTGAAAAAAATGCAAGTGATCGCGCTGGCGCCTCCATGTCCTCCAAAGCATCTCCGCACAAACTAATGGATACAGCGCACATTTATCTAGGTTTAGCATTTAAACATTGTTATATGCTTGAACTGTTTTATATCTATAGATTTTATTGTAGGCAAGTCGTGATGATTTGAGAAGGCTAAATTGATCAAACATAGACTCACTGTCTGCCGCTGGCAGCTTGGTCGTTACTTTAGAAAACAAAAACTTTTATTTAACTAACAAAAAAATGCTCCAAACGTTTTTCTAAATTAACGTAATAAAAAAAAAAAACGAAACGAAATATAATAACTGTGCCATTACATACAAAACTGAACTATTTTAATAGCTGAAACATAGTAGGCTATAAGCTGTTTTGGGAGAAGGGGCCGGTAATTCTGATAAGCTGTCGGACACGGGCCGGGCTAGGGCCTAAATTTGAGGCCCGTACAGGGCTTTAATGAACGGTAAATGAGTGGAGCGCTGAGCGGAGCGCACACATAGAGCGGATAATATGCAGAGCGTCACACCACGTGAAAGTGAATCCTGAGCGGTGAACTAATTTTCGGCAGCCGGAATTTCGGTGCATCTCTAATTATTGGCGACATTAGAAATGGATATTATATAGCCTAATAGATGCTTTTTTTTTTTTTTTACATTTTAGCAATTTAAAAATATTTAAAAATGATTTTTTACACGGCACCCCGGTTGGGAAAAATAGTTGTCGACAATTTTTTTTTATTGTCGATGTTGTCGATAATGTCAACTAATCGTTTCAGCCCTACTTATATGCTAATAAAACTCCACCTTTATTTAAGAGCTGGCTAACTAATATAATATTGGTATCAAACCAGTAATAAAAAAAAATAGAGATTTATTTTTGTATAGTGTTGTGTGTTTGGTAACAACATGGTGACTCTTAGGCTATGTTTGACTGATTGGATGCAATAGCCTACATGCACACTAGGTTTGTTTGTTAACCAATTTATATGTTTGAAAACGGCCAAACAAATGTTGTCCACCTGCCCAAACCAACTTTCAACGCAGACATCCGAGTTGCGGGAAAACCCCAATTTGAAAACCCAACTTTCATAAACCTGGATTCAAACATTCCGACTCGCAAAGTAGCCTAAAGCATCCACGTGACTGGAAAGAAAATGAGGTTTCGTTTTTGGTTGATCACGTGATTCGTGAGAAATTGCGCTTTGACGCTTCAGTGTCATATGTAACATCATTTGACCAAATCATGCAAAGTTTCGCTACGAGTACAGCGCAAAACCCCAAATAATGCCTGCACAAGCAGAATTAGGATTATATTCTCTCATAATCACAATTCAAAAAAGGGCATTAAATTCCGTGCTCGCCTAATAAATACTTACTGCACAAACCCAAACGTGTCTGTCTGAAAATAAAAACTTTGTCTGCATGCAAACAACAAATGATTGGCATTTTGATTTTCAAAGTTAGTTTTTCTGACATATTGACCAATTAACTTATTAATCAACTTAAATTCCTGAACTGATTTAGAATATTTCAGTATAGCTCAAGTGTTACGAACAGTGAGTCTTTTAATAACTCAACATTTCTTAGGACTTCATTACAAAATAAAGATAGGGCACTAAAGTCGCGCTAGTATTCTTACCTGATCAGGCACCAGCCTCCAGATGCTTTAGAACAGATCAAATGATCTTCAAGCAAAGTCCAACAGTAGAGAGTGCATCTCTGGGAAAAAATGAGTCAAGGTGCTCTCTGGTCTAGGGTTTATAACAGTCCATCAAAGCAAACTTTAGCATGACCATGGTACTCTTTCAGATCTAAAAAGCCTTTATTATCAGATGGCTACCTCTAAAACATCTAAACACTCTCCAACGCGTTTCTCAGGGAGAGCAAACAACAAACCCAGCACAGCAGACAGCATTGTCATTCACTAGACAATTGTCACGTGACCCACAACTCTGTAGTCTATAGAGACATACATATTATTAGCCTTTAATTTATCAATCCAAAATCGTTCTCTTTGGTTAAATTTAAGTTCTCTTTCCTCTCCTAATAGTAATATTCACATGATCAATAACTTGGATCAAAGGATTACTTTTATGCATTAATTTAAAGTGTTTTGCCATTGGATATTCTTCATGACCCCATTACCTCTTTCTGTTCTCTCCCAATATACAACACCTTACATTGAGGACATTCTAGTCTATAAATAACATGAGTAGCTTGACGATTAATAAAAAGTTTAATAGATCTTATTTGTATTTTCATCTAAGAATGTTTTACGTTGTACAGTACAACATTATCGCAATGATTACAGTGATGACTTAGAACAACACTTAGGTTTATTCCCTAACCAAGAACATTCAGGGGTAGGTGGTGAATAGCTATGTACTCATTTATTTATAAGGTTGTACTTTTTCTAAAACTAACCATTGGAGGATCTGGAAATGTGTTTCTTAAGTAAATACCCCAATTTATATATATATATATATATATTTGTTTTTTTACTATATTTTGTTACAAAATAGACCTTATAAGAATTTTCTGCTTATTTTTCTTTGTAACATATTGTCATATTTTTTGCACGTATCTTAGCTTTTTGAATAATTTCAAACTTCTACCCTCTATTTCAAACATTTTTTTCTAGACCCTTAGCTTTTAGGTCCAGAAAGTTAATCTTTTCCTTATTATATTCTAAATATAATTTCACATTAGAATTGTTACTATTAAGATATTGATGAAATTAAATCAAATCTTCCTCTGAACCCCAAAAAATAGAATAACATTATCAATATAACGTCCCCACCAAATTATATGATCCAAGCAAGGATTTGTTCTAGAGTTCAGTACATAATCTTTTTCTCATTTACCTAAAAGTAAACCAGCATAAGAAGGGCTATAACATGCCCCCACAACCTTATCTTGAAAGACAAATATATTGTTGCTAAGTGTCCATTTTGTCAGATTTAATAAAAACTCAGAAGGTGGTAACTCAGTTTCAGGCTTACTTTTCATAAAATATTCCAAAGCAAACAATCCATTCTCATGATCAATATTTGTATATAAAGACTAAACATCCATGGTGTAAGAGGAATTACGAATATTATTCAACTCTTGAATCTTTTTCAATACATCAGTAGTGTCTTGAATATATGCTGGTAATGAAGGTAAAATGGTTAGATAAAATAGTCGATATATTTTAGAAACAGGTTCAGTTAAACTACCATTTCCACTGATCACTGGTCGACCAGGAAGGTTCTCTAAATTCTTACGGATTTTAGGGAGCGTATAGAAGAAAGCCAAACAAGGATTTTTATTCAATAAAAAATTAAATTATTATTTTTTTAAATCCAACCGTTATACCATCCTTGTTGCAACTTGTTGTTCTAGTTCTAACTTAAGTAGGGTCAAATATAAGCCTTTGATAAAACTCTCTATTCTCCAATTGTCTATTAGCCTATTATATCCATTTTCCCCTAAAGCACAATTGCACCTCCTTTGTCAGCTCTTTTAAAATGATCTATCAATAAAACATATCTGCACAAAAACTCGACACATCAAGTGAATATAAGCCTACATATCTTCAGCTGGTGAGAGCATGGAAATAAATACATACTAGATATCTCTGACATTACCTCTCATGTTCATAATGTGTTCAGTATTATTTTTCTATAAACATATTGTACTAATTTTGACTTAGGCACTTCCGAAAATGTATGGTAAAATATTTATATGAAATATATGTTTGCTAATCTTGGGTATTAACGTGATTTGAAGATAAATAACAACAATAACAGATTGTCCTAATGTAACATTTTGAATTTAACTAAAATTTAGATTGTGTGCAAACAAATTACAATGAGGTGGATGTTTTGCAACAAGGTGCAGTTCTGTTCATAACAGTAGACCCGCTGGTAAAGAAGTGACAGGTAGACTACAAGATAAATAGCCCAAAAAAAGTACACACACACACTCACACTCACACACACTCTCACATACACACACTCTCAGACACACTCACACACACACACACATTGCAAAGTAACTTTTCAGTTAATGTACATATGGCAGAAATGTACGTAAAAATCAATTAAAGACGTAATCAAACAGACGATGAACACTATTAACAGCAATTATTATATAATGCAATCAAACTTATAGCAAAATTTGGTAGAACTACAGAACTACCAATAATAATGCAATAACGTGTTCAGTATTATTTTTCTATAAACATATTGCACTAATTTTGACTTAGGCACAGAAAACGAGATCAAGGAAAATGAAGAAACGGAAAAGGTAAGTGAATGTGCCATTCAAGAGAGAACCTTTAATTATTTTGTACAGCCAGAGCCTAAAATTTTGAATTTTTTTTATGTGATGGCCATACAAATAATAGGGTTGTCTGTGGTTTCAAAATTTGTTATGGGTGTATAGCAGGAGTGTCCAAACTCAGTCCTAGTTTGGAGACCCCTGGTGTATAGGATGGCCTGGATGAGTGTGAGATTTCCCGGCCTGAAGTTGAGTCCCAGGGACTAGATCTTTCAGCAAATGATACGTCATGAACTGGCTACTAACCATTTTTTAAAAAGCAATTCAGCCTTGAGGCCATGAAATACTGAAAATATGCTGTGCGCGATGCATTACATTCACTATATACAGTAGCACAACCCAAGGTTTAACTGCCTCAGTTGTCATTCCATTAACCCTCCTGTTGTGTTGGGTCAATTTGATTGAACACTAAAGAGTCAGGTAAAAAACAGAAAAACATTATTGTAGCTTGTCAAACACTAAAATATGAAATACATGCAAACGTATTAAATTTAAGAGTCAAAGTTTACTTGAAATTGAGACTTGCCTTCTTATTCATCCAAGGAAAATCCACTGTTTTCACAATCCAAAAAATTTGTAAAAAGTCAAAGTTGATTTCTGTTGCTTTTTTTTTTTAATCTAAAGTACTAGATTGTTGTAGCATTGAAAATAAGTGTGAGAAACTAATTTCCCCTCACAATGGGTTTGAGAACCAGACATAGCAAAAAGGCACAGTACAAATAGCAATATGCTCAGTCCTGTAGCAATAGTGATTCCTATGTGTCACTTGAACAGCAAGTCTCTGAATAGATGGTTTAGAATCGTCCAGGTGAGACGAATGCTTTCGGGATTTGGTCAACGACATCAGAAGATTGTCCGTCAAGTCAATACCCACATTGAAAATACTTTCTCTCTCTCGGACAGGTTCAACTGTGTGAACCTCTGGCTTTTGGAGGAACTTGTTGGACTGCTGCACTGGCGTCTTTCGTGTATTAGTTAGTTGAGCTAGTAGGTCGTCAGTTATGGTAACTCCAGAGAGCCTTGCATCCAAGTTTTGAGAGGCGAGATTTTGTTGCCCAGGTCCGGAGGATACAGGAATAGGTTGGTCATTTTGGTCTAAGTGCACTTCCAGATCAATCGAGCGCAAATGTGGAAGTATCATGTGTTTGCGCACAAACATCTCTCCACCCAGAAGTTTCCGCAACACATCTTCGGCCTCAAGCACCTCAGGCTTCTGGCAGATATCTGATTGAGCGAAATCCCACAGCTGTTTGGTCACTTCTTCCCGAATTGCGTGACTAAGTCTTGGGACCGTCGACTCAGGTAACTCCAAGCCTACAGTTCCGTCTAAGGTGAATAAGTCTTTCCTCAACTCAAGCTCCTGGGAATTACAAGCCCTGTTGACGAACTCTGCGGATAAAGCCAGACTGAGCAGGTCTTCAGGGAACAGACCGACAAAAGCCAGACCGAGCACAGCTGTCAACAGATGTTCAGGGTATCGCTGAAACTCGGCTTGGCGTTCTCGTAAGATCGCAGTGAGACACGGATAAAGGTTGGGACATTGGTTGGGAAGGACTCCTAAAGTCCCAAAGGCCCACAGCATCTTTGCAGCATCTTTACTCCGGCACCGACTGACCACGTTGGGCAATCGTTCAGCCACAGCCAGGAGAACGCGATCATCCCGGTAGTGCAGAGCGGAGCAGTTCCGTCTAAGGTGAATAAGTCTTTCCTCAACTCAAGCTCCTGGGAATTACAAGCCCTGTTGACGAACTCTGCGGATAAAGCCAGACTGAGCAGGTCTTCAGGGAACAGACCGACAAAAGCCAGACCGAGCACAGCTGTCAACAGATGTTCAGGGTATCGCTGAAACTCGGCTTGGCGTTCTCGTAAGATCGCAGTGAGACACGGATAAAGGTTGGGACATTGGTTGGGAAGGACTCCTAAAGTCCCAAAGGCCCACAGCATCTTTGCAGCATCTTTACTCCGGCACCGACTGACCACGTTGGGCAATCGTTCAGCCACAGCCATCAGATCATCCCGGTAGTGCAGAGCGGAGCAAGCCAAGATGACGTGCATGAGACCTTGTACCTCCATCTGCGGGGCACGTCGAGGAACCTCCGATCCCATGGCCTCCAACCACGGGAGATGGTCTAGATAGCTAAATCGCATAAGCTTCAATACATTAACAATCCCGAAGTCACTCATATCTTCAACTACAGCAAGTGCCCTGTCCACAAGCTGGCGCGTCGCTCTCTCAGACAGGGCACGTTGTGATTTGAAGAGGCCTAAGCAAACGGTGCCCAGTTCTTCAGGCTTCAACTGGTTCAAATGACGCATAAGTAATGACTCAAGGGGTTGAACAAGGGTATCCGGACATCTCCTGCCTTCTCCGATTATGTACAAGAGTTGAACCAACTCTGGAACACCCATTTGGTTGAAGTTTCGGCTCACGTTGTCAAAGAGCCTCTCGAGGTACATAGGAACGACTCGACCGAGGCATCGCCACAAGTCGGCAGCAAGCAGCAACTGGTGAAGGTCCATCTTGCTGGCTCGCCGACATAACTCGGTTTCGTACAATCCCAGAATGCTATGGGAATGAGGCAAGGCCAAGTTCACGAAGGCCCTCAGGGCATCCAATAACTGCGGCGTCATGAAGTTTTGCAGGATCTCCACGCTGTACCGCAGGAGTGGGTTGAATCTCTTGTCGCCTCTTACAACTGCGGCCTGTTCTTGGGGAATCTGACCAAGTTTGGAAAAGAAATTAGTTACTTCTGAAGGTTCCATGTTGTTTTTTTGTACCGTGACTTTATGAAGTGCTAACAAGGCCTCGTTGAGGTCTACAGTAGACGAGCGTTGGGATGGGTCATGGGTCATGTTTCGGTATTCAGGCCGACATCTCTGAAAGGCTCGTGGGTCACTTTTGACACCTGGCTCTTTGGTGGCATTTGGGGTCAGAATGGCTACTCGGTCTGAAGCTGTGTTTAACAGCGTATTCTTGGTGCTGGAGAGCCGTCGTGAGGTGCTAATAACGCACGGGTAGGCTCGTGGGTCACTTTTGACACCTGGCTCTTTGGTGGCATTTGGGGTCAGAATGGCTACTCGGTCTGAAGCTGTGTTTAACAGCGTATTGAGCCGTCGTGAGGTGCTAATAACGCACGGGCTACGCTGTTGACGGAAAGCAGGGTTTAATGGGAGATTAATTTTTTCTGAGCGGCCCACGTTTGAGGAACGTGACGATGGTCTCTGGTAGTAAGCCGAGGGTTTGTATACCAGCGTGCTTTCCGTTTCTTCTTCTCTCTTTTGCTCTCCATTTTCCACGTTTGATGACAAACGTTGGGATCTAAAGATGAAAACGCGCTGTACGTGGGCATAAAGACGGCGCTTTGCCACATGATGAAACAGCACCGTTGCAGACATCAATAGCAGGCACTGGAAAGGATCATAAAACAGATTTTTGTTTTTATTTTAAAGACCAACAGTGTCTGAAATTTGTACTTCTTGAAAAGAAAATGTCAGTTATGTGGTGTTAAATCACTAATTTCTCTCACTTTTAATGTTCTTCTGAACATTACAAGAAAAACAAAATCTGGCTGAATTATTATTATGCAACCTGTCTATGAAAGCTGCAGCAAATATGAAACAGAACAGAAATGCATTCCATTATGATGCCTTTAGATGGGTGATTCTATAATTGGAGATACATTCGGCACTGCAGAAAGTTAAGAAAAAAAATTAACTAACAGATTATTATTGAAAACATTTAATTTTAATAATTCAGTGCTTGCCAAACACAAGTTACTTCCTTTTTTTTTTACTTTTAATGAAAAACAGATGTCTTTATGGTATTGTTTGTCAACTCTGTTACGGACAAATTAGCCAATGAGTAGAAATAGCAATAAATCATAACAGGAAAAATCCTTCTTGTTTCATTAGAGAAACAGTCCTTACATTCCATCACTTGAAACTAAATATTTCACCTATGCATACCTTAAAAATAAAAAAAATACCTATGCCTTCACAGAACCGTCCACTTGGAGCAAATATTTTTAATCTGAAAATGTATTAGGCTATATACAATATCCAGTTAAAAAACGAAATGTTGTTGAAACTTTATAAGGGTGCAAAAATAAATCAATAATGTTTATTAGATTTTAAACAACAATGTTATTGTTTTTTGTGAAAATAGTTCATAAACCGAGTTGACCCTTTAAGTAACAGAATTGTCCAATGGACTGTCAATTCTGTTACCACATTGTCAGCATTGTTACTCTACCTTGGTAACAGAGTTTGACGGTAACAGAATTGACAATTTTCTTTCCTTTTTGCCAAAAACTCCACTTGCTAGCATAAATGCTAAGAGCACATGGCACTAATGAAATCATGATTAAAAGACTTTCAAATAACACAAAGTGTGATCAATGAAAAAATCTGTTTTCCTTTTGATATTGTGGTAACAGATTTGACACTTTATAAAATAACTCTTGGTGTAAGAACATTTTAGATTAAAATATTTTCTTAAAGACAGCACATAGACTTTTCAGTGCTTCAGATCTTAACAGTGAGGGAAAGTGACATCACTTCCTGTTTCTTACATAGTTGTGGGAGATAATTCCACTAATTTAAAGGCAAAGTACGGTACAGTAACAGAGTTGACGCAAGATTCACGGACACACATTTTAATAAGAAAAAAGTTTTTTTTTTGTAGAATTTGGTAAATGACTCTTTAGGGCTTTTATAAATAAAATGAATGAAATATTACCAAAAGAAAAGTACAATAAAATATTTTGATTAAACAATGATACATGATGCGAAAAATGCACTGACTAATTCGGACAACAAGAAATCATGATTTTCAGCTATTCAAGACACGTTTTGCAAAAAAAAAACATTATATTGTTATGGACTGTAACATCTTGTAATTCATAACAATTAGTAACACAGTATTAAAATAATTAAAAATATAACCATTTGAAAAAAGCAGAAAAACAATAATGACTTCGGACACCTGCAATTATAGAATCACTCATATACATCTCATGAGTTATGATGTGAATTATACATAACGTCATTAATTCTGGCGTCTCAAGACTAGTCAACTCGATAGCAAATGAAAATGTACACAAGCTTGCTGAAATGCAAAGAAAACTTATTTTACACAAAATATATCAGCCAGCCAGGTGAATATGAACAATAGCCTATTTTAACTTTCAAAAAGGGTCTCAAATAAATATATATATATTTTTATTATTTTATGTCTCAAATATTGTCTATCACTATTCAAAACATCACTTATGTTAAACATCTAACATACCTTCACATTAAAGTCGGCATGAAACAAAAATTGCAATCATTCCAGTTTCTTCCCTATGTGATGAGCGATGAATATGTAATGCTTTTAATTAAAGATTAATAGGGTGCCTGAATAATAATAATAATAAAATAATAATAATGTGCACAGATAAGTCTTTAAAAATCGCTAAAAACTGCAATATTCCATTTTTAAAAAGTAAGAATTGTATTTCATGGTGACTTTAAATTTGGGTCTGTGCATGCTTTTACAAGACTTAAAATTTAAGAAAAAAGCAGTCCATATATCCTATCATATTAATACTATGAAATAATACATGAGTTAATTTAGGAACAATCAACTCCTATTATATTAGCGATTCTGTACTGTAAACTGACACAGAAGAGACCATAAACAGGCCATAAAAGACCCTCTAAACCTAAATATTAAACATAATATGAAGAGATTCTCGTGTTCTGTTTCTATGACAGATTCTCATCACAAAGCGGTATTTTAAAACAACCGTAACAGATTCACCACTTCGCCAAACAAGAATTTAATCCAGTTGTAGCAACTGGCAATTCCACATTAATTTTCCCGAAAATAAAGGCTTTTATGACGCGCGTTTAAAAAAACACTAACTTAAAAGCGAGATAACCAAAGCAATGTTTCCGTGTGGCGAAACCTCTCTAATCGATCATAAATTACCGCCCGTCCTTGACCAGCACACGTTCTTAACGCACTGATGTTCTAAACAACAACCTGAGCGCGAATGAGTGCAGAGTGATGGACGTACCTCCAGCGCGTGTATGCTTCAAGCTCTTTTCTTCAAGTCAAGTATGTATTTCACTAAGACACATTGCAAAAACACTCATTTATGTGCTGATCCACACCGACAGCGTGTGTGTAGTGTGCGGATGTCATGCGCGCTACGGAGGCTCGCAGGAGACAAACAGCACACTGCGCAGTCGCAGTCAGTCCAGCTACTGCAGCGATGATCATACACAGAAAAAAAAAACTATTATTATTATTATTATTATTATCTGCTTACATTTTTATCACGTTCTTGATGGGATTGTAGATTGTGTGTTTTATTTTTTTACAATGAGATTTACTATGATAGATGGTTTTGATGGTTTTACAGTATTAACAGTAATTGTACAACCCAACATATTTCCGCAGAAACTAGTTTCACTGGTAAATGGTCAATTTAATAGCCTACACAAATTACAAACAAGACAGAAATGTAAGCAATTATTCATTTAAAATCATTATTTCTGCTGTAGTGTAATTCACCTCGCAGGTTTTTATTTTTTACCTAATATTTCATAAAGGATGTGCGCAGTCTCATTGAAATTTGTAGGTTTTCATCATTTGTAATTAAAGTCATCCACAAATGTAGCCTACACCGAAGAAAATCACAAAGCTATGTTTCCTTATTCACATCTTTATTATTTAAATTAATATTTGCGGAGATATGCTTTTCCCAAGCAAGTTCTGAAAAAAAAGAACAAAAGGAAAAAATGAAATGTTTACAAAAACCTCATACATCTCAAGAACTGATCGAGAAAGAGAAAAGACATCGGACTCTCGAATGCATGACTTTAGCGTATTAAGATTCATATATGTATATTATACTCCTATATTAATAGTTTTGAAAAATAAAAGCTGACATGTCAGTCTCATTACTTCACAAAAGTATTCACACGCATTAGCTCGGTATATTTGGATAGAATAGTTCTGTACACATAAGGAACAGTGATATTTACATGCAGTCGACTGCCTTTGTCTCTACCAAGAACACAACAGAAGCATAGCAGCAAATGTGGCCAGAGACAGTGTGGCGTCCATCTACACTGTAGATTTCTCTCGTAGCACCTAGTGTCATAAAGCTGCAATGATTATCTCAAATATGGCATGGTAGGAAAGAAGAGGCACGAGCGCTGGGAGAGACGCTCCAGACTCTGTTTTCCAGGATTTCTATTGCATTTCTATAGGTTGAGGGAAATAAACCACTTGTTTGTGCTTGTTTCTTCATCCAGCACGCAGACCGGATGCATTTCGCATGCAAAACAGAGCGAGTCTGGCTTGCGATATACGACTGGATCAAAAAGCGTGGCTGTGTTAAAGAAGTCATTGATTTGGTTCAATGGGATAATTTCTGTAGCTTATAAGTGACGATTAAAGACTTTGTGACAAAAGGTGTTCTGTGAAATGCTACCACTACAATAGCAAACCGCTTTTGTCCCTCGTCAGAGCCTGTAGTGCATTTGTTATCTGGCCGTGTTCGGAAAAGCATACAACCATACGACTCGTGCTGTTTCTATACAAGAGAGCACACTGCATACTGCACACTGCACACTGCATCCTGCACACTGCATCCTGCACACTGCATACTGCACACTGCATACTGCACCCTGCATACTGCACACTGCATACTGCACACTGCATCCTGCACACTGCATACTGCACCCTGCATACTGCACACTGCACGCTTGACCCTCTACTTCCAGTGTGATGACAGAACCATCATCATACAATCTTTTTTGATTTGATTAGATGCCATTTGTTCACAAAACTGTATTAAAAATGCAACATAACAGTTTTTATCCATTAGATGCTGAATTGCACACATAAAAAAAAATAGTAAGCAGTACACAGTGCACATGGAAGCTTATTTCTGCAATGGAATAAAGAAATAAAAAATACTTTATCTCATAATTATGATTTTTATATAGATACAAACTTGTAATTGCGAGAAGAAAGTAAGAATTTTGAGATAAAATTCGCACATTTATTTTTAATCTCACAATTCCGACTTTTTTCCCAATTGCAAATCTTGCAATAATGACTTTATATCTTGCAATTCTTCGTTTTATCAGAATTGCAGAAAAGTCAGATTGGATGATATAACTTTGCAATCGGGAAAAAGTCAGAATTGTGAGATAAAAAGTCACAGTTACCTTTATTTTTCCTATTCCGTGGCGGAAACGAGCTTGACTATTTTTTCTCACAAATTTTGAGTTTATATCTCACAATTCTGAATTTATATCTCACAATAATTACTTTATATCTCACAATTCAGAGAGAGAAAAAAGAATTGCAAGAACAGAAATTTGTGAATGAAATATTTCACAATTCTGACTTTTTTCTCTTATTCGCAAGTTTATATCTCGCAATTTTGAGTTTGCATCTTACAATAATGACTTTATATTTCACAATTCTCACAAATTGCATGTTTATATTTCACGATTCTGAATTTATATCTCTTGCAATTCTGACTTCATACATCACAATCGGAGAAAATTAAGAATTGTGAGAAAAAAGATCCGAATTGTAAGATAAAAAGCCACCATTACCTTTTTTATTTTATTTTCTTGCAAGTTTATATTTCACAATTCAGACTTTTTATCGTTTATATCTCACAATTCTGACTTTATATCAAGAAATTCTTAATTTTTTTCAGAATTGTGAGAACAAAGGTCAGATTTGCAAGATATAAACTTGCAATTGGGAAAATAAAGTCCGAATTGTGACATAAAAAGTTGCAATTATTTTTTATTCCGTGGTGGAAACAAGCTTGACTATTTTTTGTGTATTTTCTGTTTATATCTCACAATTCTTACTTTCTTTCTCTGATTTGTGAGTTTATCTCATTATTTTTACTTCACATCTTGTAATTCTGAGAAAATTAGGAATTGCGAGAAAAACGTCAGAATTGTCTGATAAAATCTGCAATTACCTTTTCTATTTTTTATTTACGAGTTTATTATTATTATGAAGTTCCGATTTGTGAGCTTATATCTTGTTTATTTATTATTTGCGAGTTTATTATTATGACGTTCCGATTTGCGAGTTTATATCTTGTTTATTTATTATTTCCGAGTTTATTATTATTACGACATTCCGATTTGCGAGTTTATATCTTGTTTATTTATTATTTCCGAGTTTATTATTATGACGTTCCGATTTGCGAGTTTATATCTTAATTTATTATTTCCGAGTTTATTATTATTATGACGTTCCGATTTGTGAGTTTATATCTTGTTTATTTATTATTTCCGAGTTTATTATTATTACGACATTCCGATTTGTTTATATCTTGTTTATTATTTCCGAGTTTATTATTACGATGTTCCGATTTGCGAGTTTATATCTAGTTTATTTATTATTTGCGAGTTTATTATTATTACGACATTCTGATTTGTGAGTTTATATCTTGTTTATTTATTATTTGCGAGTTTATTATTATTACGATGTTCCGATTTGCGAGTTTATATGTTTATTTATTATTTCCGAGTTTATTATTATTATGACGTTCCGATTTGTGAGTTTATATCTTGTTTATTTATTATTTCCGAGTTTATTATTATTATGACGTTCCGATTTGTGAGTTTATATCTTGTTTATTTATTATTTCCGAGTTTATTATTATTATGACGTTCCGATTTGTGAGTTTATATCTTGTTTATTTATTATTTCCGAGTTTATTATTATTACGACATTCCGATTTGTGTTTATATCTTGTTTATTTATTATTTGGAAGTTTATTATTATTACGATGTTCCTGTCACGGTGCGTGCGGGGAGATGAAGCGAGGACTCAATTGCAGGAGAAATGGTTATTTATTTTAATAATGAAAATGAAACAAAAAACAAACTCAAACCACCCCGAGGGGGAAAAACAGACAGGCAGGCTCAAAACTGCACTCCATGCAGACATATAACACACACAATGAGAAATGACGGATCAGCACAGGATGACAGACACAAGGAGAATAAATAGGAACCAAACGAGGAGGCTAACGAGGGAGACACAGGTGGAGCAACTTAAACTATAACGAGGTAACAAGATGGGAGGGGCAAGACAATAGACAGGAGAGAGCACATGGCAACAGACAAACACAACACAAGCCATGTGCTCACAGAACAGTCATCTGGTGGCCCTCCTGGCCACACCCGCTGAAGACTGTGACAGAACCCCCCCCTTGAGGAGCGGATTCCAGACGCTCCACCAAGAGAAATCCTGGAGGGAGGTGGAACGGAGGTGGATCAGGGGGAGGGATGGTGGGCCAGGCCCGTGTAGTGGAAGAGGCCCTGGGGATAGGAGGTAACCCAGGGTTCCAGGGCGGGGCCGGCCGGGCAGGAGGCCAGGGTGGAGCTTGAGCGGAGCCGACAGGGCGTGAGGCTTGAGCGGAGCCGGCAGGGCGTGAAGCTTGAGCTTAGGCGGAGCCGGCAGGGCGTGAAGCTTGGGTGGAGCCGACACGGCCACCTTTGGGGGCGCTGCAGCCTTGTCGGCCATCACGGGAGGCGCTGCAGCCCCCTTAGCTGAAGAACGTGCCAGGAACTCCACAAACCCCTCAAAAGATACATGATTGCATCCTAGCATGCTCCAGGGGCTAATGGGCTCATCCAGGGCATAATTTAGTAAGTCCTTCAGCGCAGAGTCATTATAGCCCAGCCCCTCTGCCACATTCCTGAACTCCATGGCAAACTCCCTCAGCTCGGTCCCTCGTTGACGGAGGGAGCTCAGGGTCTCCAGCTGGAGCATGCGCTGGTAGAGGGGGCTGGAGAGAGTAGAGACCGGTAGGCGGTGTGAGCCCATTCTCCGCTGAGTCCCCATGTTGGCTGATCCGTTCTGTCACGGTGCGTGCGGGGAGATGAAGCGAGGACTCAATTGCAGGAGAAATGGTTATTTCTTTTAAAAAAAATGAAACAAAAACAAACTCAAACCACCCCGAGGGGGAAAAACAGACAGGCAGGCTCAAAACTGCACTCCATGCAGACATATAACACACACAATGAGAAATGACGGATCAGCACAGGATGACAGACACAAGGAGAATAAATAGGAACCAAACGAGGAGGCTAACGAGGGAGACACAGGTGGAGCAACTTAAACTATAACGAGGTAACAAGATGGGAGGGGCAAGACAATAGACAGGAGAGAGCACATGGCAACAGACAAACACAACACAAGCCATGTGCTCACAGAACACAGTCATCTGGTGGCCCTCCTGGCCACACCCGCTGAAGACTGTGACAGTTCCGATTTGCGAGTTTATATCTTTATTTATTATTTCCGAGTTTATTATTATTACGACATTCCGATTTGCGAGTTTATATCGTGTTTATTTATTATTTGCGAGTTTATTATTATTACGACGTTCCGATTTGCGAGTTTATATCTAGTTTATTTATTATTTCCGAGTTTATTATTATTACGACGTTCCGATTTGCGAGTTTATATCTTGTTTATTTATTATTTCCGAGTTTATTATTATTACGATGTTCCGATTTGCGAGTTTATATCTTTATTTATTATTTCCGAGTTTATTATTATTACGACGTTCCGATTTGCGAGTTTATATCTTGTTTATTATTTGCGAGTTTATTATTATTACGACGTTCCTATTTGCGAGTTTATATCTTGCAGTTTTGAGCTTATATCTCACAATAATGACTTTACATCTTGCAATTCTTAATTTTCTCAGAATTGTGAGGAAACAAGTCAGATTTGTTTGATTTAAACTCATAATTGCAAGAAAAAAAGGTCAGAATTGAGAGATAAAAAGCCTCAATTACCTTTTTATTTTTTTATTCCATGGCGGAAATGACTTTCCATAGTATTCAGCAAGTGTACATCTGGAAAATTAAATGGTTATTTTGAATTTCTGATTGAATTTTTCTATTGTTCCCTCTTCAATCATCACACTGTTAATGCAAAGTCAAGCCAAGCACTTTGCATTGTGGGAAACAGTATTGTGCGCAGTGTGCTCTGTTGTATACACACTGCAGAAACAGTACGCGTCGCATGCCAATTTCAATCTGCAACTACCAACAACCCACATTTCAGTCTTCACAAACCTTTCAAATATTCCACGTGATTTCTGTGCACTGTGCACTTACTTCAAAACATTTAAATGATCACTTCAATCTACTGCATATGACATTTTTAAAGTCAAATATTCTAAATGATACTTTCAGTAAGTATACATTGACACATATTATATGCTCTTTTTGGAAGAATGCAAAGTCATATTCAAATATAATCCGTTGACTAATTCGAGATCGACCCGTCGCCCTCTGCACAGTTTTGGCTCAGCCGCCATCCAAGCAGCTTCATCAACCAAACCTCATTCAGTAGCTGTTGTTCACAACAACCGAGTCCTCAGTTTAAAGCAGGATGGTCTGAGACCGAAGCGACAGGTGCACTAACATATTGACTTGTTTTTAATCTCAGTCTCTCGTTCTAGTTTACTCTACGTAGCTCAAAACATAGAAAAGGGCAAAAACAACATTCAGGTGATACAGTACGTTCTGAGTTGAAATGAATACAAGTCCTCCGCCGCTGCTTTGGGCAATAGAGCAGGAGGGTTGAGCGCTCCTCTGTCCCACACCAGGCCTCGGCCTCCAAACATACTCTATTCAAGCACATGAATGCATGCACAAGCTCTATTTCACTGCATTCGGAGAAGCGCAATTCATTATGCGTCACAACAATGCATTCTGAGTCTGCTACGCTGCCGTTCAAAACGTTGGGGTCAGTAAGATTTAATACTTTTATTCATCAAGGATGCATTAAACTGATGAAAAGAGACAGTAAAGACAGTAAATGAATGCTGTTCTTTTGAACTTTCTGTTCATCAAAGAATCCTGAAAAATAAAATGTATCAGTTTTCAATTAAATTAATTGATCATTTCATGAAAGTAATTTAAACTGAAATTTTTTCTGCATCGATTTTTTTTTATTAATTTTGATTACATCAACTTAATATTAAGTGTAATTTATACTGAAATTTCTGCTTTAATATTCAGTGTAATTTAAACTGAAATGTCTGCATTAATTGATTTTTATCTTGATTACATCAACTTAATATTAAGTGTAATTTAAACTGAAATTTCTGCTTTAATATTCACTATTTTAATATTGCGTAATTTAAACTGAAATGTCTGCATTAATTGATTTTTCTTAAAAAATAACAGATAAGATTAATATATAAATAATCATAGATAATAGATGTGTTGAAATTAGTTGGAACAACTTAATATTTTTGAGTAATCATTTTAAACAATTGTGTTCATGCTACAAATTATTCAGTTCCTCCAAGTCAGAGTAGTTTGTTGATTAAACATCATTTGAATTACATGTTGTCATAACTGTTGCGCTAAATTATTATTATTATTCTTTTTTAGCCAAAACATTTATTTTGTATTTTGAGTGTAGAATGATTTCTGAAGGATCATGTGACGCTGAAGACTGGAGTAATGATGCTGAAAATTCAGCTTTGACCACAGAAATAAATTACAGTTTAACAGATATTCACATAGAAAACAGCTATTTTAAATTGTAATAATATTTCACAATTTTTAATCAAATAAATGCAGCCTTGTTGAGCAGAAGAGACTTCTTTCAAATCATCAAATCTTTTGAATGCTTGAATAATCTGCTTAATTTCGTCCTGCATATCTGTGTACTTGTGTAGAGTATGTTTCTGCGGCCCGACAAACATCAACATAAACATTCGAGACTGGCACTAAGATTTGGTCCTTAAACGTGATGGCGCGTTGCGTCTAAGCACCATGCGAGGTCTTCACTTTAAGAGGAACTCCCTGCAGTTTTAGTCTAGTTTTGATTGTTTGAAGGCTGCAGAGTACAGAAGATGCTGTCATTATATAAGTATACTCTTCAGAAAAGTTGGTGACTTATTAATAGCCTAAACCCTCGCGCCTGTAAAAACACAAAGCTGAAACAGTCTGTTAATGCCGGTTCCTCATAAACCCCTGAGTGTTTTCCGCTTGGCTACTGACCTGCGGCCAGCTCCTTTGCACTAAACCAGCTGATAAGGCCACACACGCACTCATAAGTACTCAACAAACCTGCCCTCAACCCACACACCTGCCCCAGACAAGCAGGGCATCCTTGGACAGTCCTCGGAAGCGGTTTAGTTTTTGGATTGTACTGAATGCTATTGTAATCGGGGCTGCATCAGATCTCCGTCGACTCGATCCTCTCCAGTCGGGTCGACACGGGCCACGGCGGAGCCAGCTGGTGCATCTCCGGCAGCTTCTTCTCCTCCGCCGGCGGTGTGGGAGAGGTGAGCGATATGGAGACGGACACGGGGGGCTCTGGCGGCGACGGCGTGGCTATCTGGGCTCCCAGCTTGTCCACGCGCTCCTCCAGAGCCTGGTTCTTCTGCAGCATCTCCACGTAGCTGAGCTGCAGCTGCGCCTGGTACTTTAGCACACGCTCTTTCTCGTCCTGCCAGGTCTGGCGCTCCTGGGCGAAGGTGAGCGCCTGCTGCTCTCGCTGCTGCCGCTCCAGACGCAGCTCGCCCTGCAGTCGCTCCAGCTGCCGCCGCAGGTCGCCCGACTCCTGACACTGGACCTTGGAGTCGTCGCTCTGCAGCGTGAGCAGCGGGTCTGGTGCCGGGAGCGCAGGGAGGGATGTGGGCGTCTCTGGAGGGGACAGAAGATGCTCTCGGCTGTGGGACGCCACCAGCTGACCCATA
This sequence comes from Sinocyclocheilus anshuiensis, assembly GCF_001515605.1. Lineage (NCBI taxonomy): Eukaryota > Metazoa > Chordata > Actinopteri > Cypriniformes > Cyprinidae > Sinocyclocheilus > Sinocyclocheilus anshuiensis. Next base: position 142,893 of record NW_015552611.1, on the reverse strand, counting down.
TCGGTCAGGCTGGGCTCACTGGAGCGACTGGAGGTGCTGCTGAGTTCACTGAGTATATATAAATATCAAGTAGAGCCGCATTGTTTAGGGCAAAAATATAATAAATAATATTTCACTGTAAAATATTTTTTTTTTAAAGAAAAATAATAAAAGTTTATGTATATCAATATGACTATAAAATAACACTAATAATTATTTTAATTATGATTATGATGATAGTTATTATTTTTACTGTTATTGAGAGCTGGATAAAACAAGAGCTTGAACAATGAGTTGTGTAGCATGTTCTGAAAGAAAGGGCCTAATCTTCCTAATGTTGTATAAAGCAAATCTGCAGGACCGGGCAGTTTTAGCAATGTGATCTGAGAAATTCAGCTTATCATCAATCACAACTCCAAGGTTTCTGGCTGTTTTTGAAGGAGTTATGGTTGATGCGCCTAGCTGGATAGTGAAATTGTGCTGAAGTGATGATGGGTTTGCTGAAACCACAAGCAGTTCTGTCTTGGCTAGGTTGCCGGCAGCTTCTTCTCCTCCGCCGGCGGTGTGGGAGAGGTGAGCGATATGGAGACGGACACGGGGGGCTCTGGCGGCGACGGCGTGGCTATCTGGGCTCCCAGCTTGTCCACGCGCTCCTCCAGAGCCTGGTTCTTCTGCAGCATCTCCACGTAGCTGAGCTGCAGCTGCGCCTGGTACTTTAGCACACGCTCTTTCTCGTCCTGCCAGGTCTGGCGCTCCTGGGCGAAGGTGAGCGCCTGCTGCTCTCGCTGCTGCCGCTCCAGACGCAGCTCGCCCTGCAGTCGCTCCAGCTGCCGCCGCAGGTCGCCCGACTCCTGACACTGGACCTTGGAGTCGTCGCTCTGCAGCGTGAGCAGCGGGTCTGGTGCCGGGAGCGCAGGGAGGGATGTGGGCGTCTCTGGAGGGGACAGAAGATGCTCTCGGCTGTGGGACGCCACCAGCTGACCCATATCGGTCAGGCTGGGCTCACTGGAGCGACTGGAGGTGCTGCTGAGTTCACTGAGGGCCTTTTTCAGCCGTGCGACCTCCGTCTCAAACGCGCTCAGCTTGTCCCGCAGCACTGTGACCTGCAGACACAGAGACATATAGACATATCAGATAGGGCTACATGATTCAGGGCAAAAATCTAACAAATAATATTATTTCACTGTAAAATAAAGTTTTTAAGAAAAATAATAATAATAGTATATGCATATCAATATGACTATAAAACAATACTAATAATTATTTTAACTATGATTATGATGATGGTCATTATTATTATTGAGAGGAATCTTGATA
>NW_015552611.1:137689-140379 GCF_001515605.1 Sinocyclocheilus anshuiensis | reverse complement strand
CTATCGTCGGATCATCAGGATGGAATGAGAGGTAGAGTTGAGTGTCATCAGCATAGCAGTGATATGAAAAGCCATGTTTCTGAATGACATAACCTAGTGATGCCATGTAGACAGAGGAGAGAAGTGGTCCAAGAACTGAGCCCTGAGGCACCCCAGTAGCTAGATGGTGCGACTTGGACACCTCACCCCTCCAAGATACCTTGAAGGACCTATATCATATAAGACATTGAGTACTGAATCAGACTGAACTGCTCACACCATTTGTTTGTTTGTTGCAGTGAGAACATCACAATGTAAGGATGTTTTTCTGTTTATTTTCTTTACTATATTTTATGATTTCTCTATTATCACTTTTAATTCCCACTGCAAACACATAACTCACATCAAACATCATTTTTGAGTTGCTGTGATGCTTTTAGATTGTTGGTGCGGGAAACATGAGAGTACAATGTATGAATGAGAATGTGATCTATTTCTCTGTTATCATCGTCTGACAGACAGACACAGATGTGTGGCGTCTGTACCTCGGCCAGCATGGTCTGTAGCTCAGCCTCGCAGCGCTCCAGCTCCAGGGTTTTGGTGCAGAAGGACTCTTTGAGGCTGATCTCGGTCTCTTCTCGCTCTCTCAGCTGGGCGTTGAGGTCTTTCAGCTGTCCTCGCAGCGCCACGATCTCTCCGGCCCGCTGCGTCATCTCACCCTGACTCTCCCGCAGCTGCTGCTTCAGCAAAGAGATCTCACCCACCTTCTGACACACCTGCACACACACATGTACAACTATATACTTCTGTGCAGTCTTAGCCATCTAGATATTTATACGGAATTTATACTCAAACGTATTGTTTTTGCATGCAAAAGCAACAAATATTTCACAATAGTTAGACATCTACTATAATGAAGTGAAATATTTGTTGCTAAACACTACTGATCAAAAGTTTGGAATAATTAAGATTTATACTGTTTTTGAGTTTCTTCTGCTCATCAAGGCTGCATTTATTTGATCAAAAATACAGTAAAAATTGTAAAATAATATTGCAATTTAAAATAACTGTTTTCAATATGAATATCTGTTCAAATGTAATTTATTCCTGTGATCAAAGCTGAATTTTCAGCATCGTTACTCCAGTCTTCAGTGTCACATGATCCTTCAGAAATCATTCTAATATGCTGATTTGCTGCTCAGTTATTATTGGTCCTCAATTATTAATAATGGTTCTATTTATGTTGGAAATATTTTTGTGGAAACCATTTTTTTTTCAGGATTCACAGATGTATAGAAAGTTTTAAAAGAACAGCATTTATTTGAAATAGAAATCTTTTGTAACAATATAAATTTATAGGTTAATTTGGACCAACTTAATGCGTCCTTGATGAATAAAAGTATTAATTGCTGTAGGGTATCAGAGTGAATCAGACAATTTAAGATTCGATCAGATTGGTGTTGAACAACCCAAAGAGCCAAATTCCACAAAGAGGCCCAGGATGACGTTAGACCACGTCATAAATCTGTCCATGATACCCTGGCACCACAAGTCTGAAGCAAATCTAACTAACCAGCTCTTTCACAGAACAGCTTTCAACATTAACACAAAAGAACACATTGATCATTTCAACTCAGGAAGGAGATTGTCAATTTTGGGGCAAGTAATCAAGATTGATGGTCAAAGAGATGCACAGCATGACCATCACATGTAAATCCATGATAGTAATCACGATCACAAGCTCTTTGGATTGACTTCCCCCCCACCTAGAGGACAAGAACCAGACTGAGATTCCTTATGAGACCTTTTTAAGCTCTCTGGTCTTCACAGAACATGTCCTTATGTCTACAGAATGGCACAGAAACTGCCTTTCCATGAGCAACTAATCATTTCTATGCATAACTCCATATCATGTATGTAACCCACACATTTGACTATCATGATCTAATCACTTATTGTGTGTGTATTTTGAATAACTATTGAATAGTTTATAGGATTACATTAGGGATGCACGATATATCAGCCACCATATCGGTATCGGCCGATAAATGCTCATTTTTTCTGTTATCGGTATCGGCCCGATAAGAAAATTTGGCCGATATCGTAAAGCTGATAAATAATGCATTATTTCCTTCAGAGACACTTCAGATGCACGCTGTTCGTTTGCAGCCTTTTGTGCAATTGTACGTTGTAATATTGTGTTTATTTGATGTATATCTGATTTATCTCATATAGAATGCGTTTGGTTAAGTTAAAAGAGCGCTTCAGTTTACCGGTGATCATCTTTAGCTCAGCGCACGCAGCTCAAACAGCAGTGCACAACATTAATAACTATGATTGGGAATGTCGTGTATATAACATTCTAATGAGAACATTATTATAATAAAACGTTGTGAATTATTTGGGTTTAGTTGCTGTGTTTCAGCGCGTTGTTATGGGAAGAGCGCATCCACAACAGGATCACACATTCTGACTATAGCACGCAATAACTGCGTCATTTTGTACATATATAAGTTGTAATATTATGTTTATGTTGTATTAATATTAATCTCAGGATGCATTTCCTTGAGTTAAATAAGCTGCCAGAAAAACACTTCAGTTTACCGTGTTCATTCAGCTCTTCAGCTTCAGCACGCGCAGCTCAAACGGCTGCTATTTAAAACAGTGGTATTAATTTGTTACTTTTTCAAAATCATTGATACATTATTAAT
>NW_015552611.1:111693-137362 GCF_001515605.1 Sinocyclocheilus anshuiensis | reverse complement strand
CAGCGTCTAATTGGTCAAGACACCATTTGGGATGTGTCCAACAGCCCGGTTTAAATACTCAGGACACCATCAAATCGTGCTTTTAGGTTTTTTTCCCTTGCCTTTTTGCCACTGCGTTTTGACGCTGCTTTTTTTAGCGCTCTTTGAGCGTGCTCTGGCTTACACGCCAGCTGCTCCTCTAAAACCATGAGGGGAAACGCCACCTAGTCTCGTCAAACTTTACTCTTTTCTTTCTTTTACTTTAGTTTCTCTTCTTTTCCGTTGAGAGTTTTGTGTTCTGAGTTAAGTTTTGTCTCCGAGTTCACCTCGAGTCTGTGATCGCCTCAAAACTTCAACCAGCCCACAACTCCACATCTTCAGCCAACGTTTCTTCCAATCAATTCTTTGTCAAGTGTATCATATTCTTGTTATAGAAATCATGTCCAAAATTGTACTCTGCAAGAGCGGGAAAAACTCGGACCATGTGACTGATAAGATAACATTTGATTTATGAATTGGGAGGAGAAATATACAACACCCTGAGCAAAGACGACATCTAATTGGTCAAAACACCATTTGGGAGGTGTCCAAAACCCAGTTTAAATACTCAGGACACCATCAAATTAGGCTTTTTAGCTTTTAGCTTTTCGCTTCTAGCCTTTTTGCCACCGCGTTTTGATGCTGCTTTTTAGTGCTCTTTGAGTGTGCTCTGGCTTACACGTCAGCAGCTCCTCTAAAACCATGAGGAGAAAACCCATCTAGTCTCATTACTTCTATTCTTCTACTTTAATTTCTTTTCTTTTCCGTTGAGAGTTTTGTGTTCTGAGTTAAGTTTTGTCTCCGAGTTCACCTCGAGTCTGTGATCGCCTCAAAACTTCAACCATCCCACAACTCCGCATCTTCAGCCAACGCCCAACAACTGGCTTCCCAAGACATCACTTCAACGACTACTGAACCTCCAGCCAATCAGCAACCTCTGGAAACCCCCCTTTTCTGCAACGACACAATGGAACCCCTTTACACAGGCAACGCAAGTACCTCCAGATTCGAGCTGAACTGGTGCATTTAATATAAATTTTAACCTCATTGAGGAACTCAATTCAAGGGTTCATTAAGTGATTGATGGTTGTTCAGGTCTATGCAATTGCACATACTGCTGTAAACTTGGGATTTCACATTTTCATTCTCTTAAACTCATTCTTTCCTCACTTTCTCTCTTCCTGCAACTTGTATGAATGTGTGAGTGCGTGTGTTTATGTGTTAGATTAGTTCATATTGGCTTAGATTTAGCCAATAAAGTCTTATTCATACTGAAAAGAGAAGTATCTTGTGTTTTGTGATTACAAGTTAATGTCTTAAACTGCCGATCTTGTTACTGTGCTAATAAATAGTGTTTTCACTATACTTTGGATATTAATATCCATTGCAGAATTGATGTTATACGAATCGCTGGCCGACTCAGTGATCAGCCGTAAAACAGTGATTCTGTCCAAATTCCCTATAAAATCATAAATGATTCCCTTTGAGCTAAATTTACCTGTTTCTCTTACATTGCTTATATACTGTATATCATAAAATAACTAGTGAAACATCTATAATAACAGTGAAATTGTGTATACATATATATATACATACATACACACACATACACATATATTTAACCCTATTCATATATATATATATATATATATATATATATCCATAAACCTAACCCTATGTTTCAACGGTTTTCATTTTATGAACTTACATATTTTAATATATATACTTTATAAAGTTATATAAGACTTCATAAAATCAATTTTTAAGGTGTTCTTATTCTAGAGAGTATTTTACACAAATCTGTTTTTTAAACCATAATTTTAGTCCACTTTCTAGGAAGAGAAAGACTGTAATTTGTAAGCGCTACAAAATTAAGCGAGGTTAATGTTTAAACAAAATCAATAAATCTGCCAATTAGGTCAGAAAAAGAAACTTATTTTCCCTTTGAATTAAGTTGATTTTTTCAGACTCCATTGGCAGATATTTGTTCTTGTCTTAAGCATAAACTCACTTCATTTTGATTAATTTCCCAGAAAACAAATCATTGTGCTTCTCAACTAAATGTATCTTGATTCAAGGATGTTTAGATGTTTTCACTGGAAAACAAGACAAAAGTACTGAGGAAGAACATCACTTTCTGCAGTGGATGTGCATTCACTGCACTAGGCTACAGATGTTAGTCTCAAAACTAACTGAAATCTGTGATTTGATGTCAGACGAGTCTCTCACCTCCCACTTGGTCTCTTCCAGTCTGGGCAGGATATCGGCCTGCTCCTTCCTGAAGTCCAAGCACTTCTTCTCCAGCTCCTCTCTCTGAGCGAGCAGCAGCGTCATCTCGTCCTGCAGCCGCCGTTTGTCCTGCTGCAGACGGGCGATCTGTGCCTGCAGGGCCTGCTGGGTGCGCTGGGCCCGTCGGGTCACCTGCTGCAGACGCCCGGTGTAGTTCTGCCTCAGCTCCTCCATCTCATGCTCCCACACGCGCTGCTTCTCCTCGAACACCTGCACGATGGCCGCCTCGCTCTGGTCCAGGTTTCGCCGCATGTGAATCACCTGCGAGGAGGGCAGGGCGGCCGAAACACACGAAACACAAGCTTGATTTCATGCATTGTTGCATGCTCATGTCATGCGTCTGATTGCAATACTTAATGCAACTTTGCATAATCTTCTTCTATATCTAGCTACATGAATAACAGCACATCTCAAGAAAAATCTAATAATAATAATCTAATAATGTAAAATGCATGCAGAAAGCATATATGTACAACAGAATCGTGTTTTTGCTTTCATGTCTGCATTTGCATACTTGCATAGAGAATGCTTCTGACCTTATTGGCAGGTGATGCTACTTTTTGGAGCAATAAAAACAGATTATAACTTTGTTAACAATAAAAATGGTTGCTCTGTTTATAGTCAAACAATATTTCTACTAAACCAAAGGACCTTTCTAGGTGAAAATGTTCCATATATGATTAGTGAAACTCGCTGACATACTTTCACACTTTTGGTATGCAAAATTAAATAAATTAAAATAAATAAGTATCCAATGGTGTATTCAAAATAATAATAATAATAATAATAATAAAGATTTTAAAAATCCAATGGTGTATGTACAATTAAAGAAACTGAAAAAAAAAAAAAAAATGTAATGGTGTATGTAAAATGAAACAAATAAATACAAATTATTTGAAAAATATCCAATGGTGTATGTAAAATTACAATAAAAAATAATAATTAAATAACATCCAATTTTGAAGGCAAAATAAATAAAAAAAAAACAATGGTGTATGCAATATTAAAGTAATTGAAAATAAATACATTAATTAAAAAAAATAAACCAATGGTGTATGCAAAAAAAATAAAAAAGTGAATAAAAAAATCCAGTTTATGCAAAACGAAATAAATTTAAAAAATAAAAATAAAATAATTAAAAATATCCAATGGTGTATGCAAAACTAAAGAAATGTAAAAAAAAAAAAAAAGCATGCAAAATTAAAGAAATTTAAAAAAACATATACATACTGGTGCATGCAGAATTAAAAAAAATAAATAAATAAAAAGATGAAGATCACAAGTTTTGCAATCTTGAATTTTGTCTACAATTATAAACGGTTTACAAGACAAGGTGACAAAAGCATTCTGCAGGTGGCACATGGTAAATTAATACATATATAATGCTAATGAATTTACAAAGTTCTTTCACCTCACTTACTTCTTGTTCTCTCTCCCACAGACGCTCCTCCAGGTCCTGAATAACGTCGTCGGAGGATGGAGAGGGTCTCAGGGGCGCTGGAGCGTCGCTCAGGTGACTAAGTCTCTGGTACGAGGAGGAGCTCTTGCCTGAGGAGGAGCGGCCGCTGTCGGAGGCGCTGAGGCCGTTCTGGTAGCCCGGCTTGTCCAGTTTGTCCAGGGCGATGGTGCCCAGCCGGTTGATGTGACTGGTGGAGGCACTGAGGGGTCCGAGCGCGGGCGGCGGGCCGTAGCTGGAGCCCGTGTACGTGGGCAGACTGGTCAGAGAGTTCCTCCCGGAGTCCGACAGACTGCCCTGTCCAGCCCGGCCCGCATCGGCGTGTGTCCCGCGGCTGCCGGGACTGTCCTGGTCCCACTGTGGGCCGGACGCGTTTGTACCCCCCTTCTCGCCTCCGCTGCCGCTGCTGCCCGGACCGCCGGCCATCCCGGAGCTGGACTGCAGGGGAGACACCAGGTTCTGCATGCTGTGAAAGCTCTTGGGCACCACGGGTTTGAAGGCTGATGGACGCACCAGAGAGTCATTGGTCTGCAGAGACAGAAATTCATCTGAATGGTGACATCAAATACAGAATTTATTTTTTTGTTATTTTGTATAAACAATATTATAAAACGGAGAGTTCCGGTCCTTGATTCTGATTGGCTGAGCTGCGTTCGAAGCTGTTGTAAATTACTCTACAAACACACACCTTTGTTTACGTTTGTCTGTTGCTCGGCAACCACTTTGTTGCAACCACAACTGATTCTGAGGAGCTACATTGTTTGGCTGAAGAATATGTTTTTTATTAAAGTGGTCATATGATGCGATTTCAAGTTTTCCTAGGAGGGACTTTGTAGAAAACGAAGCGTTTGAGAGAGGCGGGGCATAGAGGACCTACAATAATGTACAGTATTTGAAAAATAATGTGTTTTTTGAACATTAAAGCATGTCAACATATTCTGTTACACCAAATACACAAAATAATGATCTTTAAAAAAGCATCATATGACCCCTTTAATATCATTACACTTTATTTGCTCTGTTTTATTCTGTGAAACCTTACTACGTATATGGAATAACTGTTTTATAAAAAGCAATAAGCCCTGTGAAGCCGTGGTTTACAGTGAATTTATAACAGCTAAGGGGGTTTTAGGCCCTCCGCTTCGCGTCGTTAATAATTCACTGTAAATCACGGCTTCTTGGGGCTTATTGCTTTATTTTAGTATAACTATATGTTAATATTTTTAATTACCTTATTATTTTTATATTTTCAGTTTTCATAAAAATGTTACTTTAAGTTTAATGATTTTTTATGTGCTTTTGTCATTTTTAGTTTGTGTATATAGTATATATATATTCTTTTTAGATTTAACATATATTTTATTTCAGTTTTAGTTCTGATCATTTTAGTACTGCAACTCATTTTAGTTAGTTGCCAAGGCAACATTTAGTTGAAAGTTGAAATTATAGGATAAGTTATAATAATGGGATAAAATTCATAATTATGACACAAAATGTCAAAATTATGAGATGCTTAGTCATAATTATGAGATAAAATTCATAATTATGACATAAAGAGTTGAAATTATGACATAAATCAAAATTATAGTAGTCAAGAACTGTCCTAATTATGACTCTTTGGCCTGGCTTCACAGATAGGGCTTAGACTAAGCCAGGTTTAGGCCATAGTTCAATTAGGATATTTTAGTAATTTTTATAAACGTGTCTTAGAAAAAAACATTACTGGTTTGCATCTTGAGACAAAACAAAGGCGCTGATATATTTTAAGATAATCAGTGCAAGTTTCTTTCAGTTGAATCATCTCAGACTTACATTTTAGTCTAGGACTAGGCTTAAGCCTTCTCTGTGAAACCTGAAACCATAGGGAAACCTATGATTTAGTAACTATTAGGGTTGCAAAGGGGTGGAAACTTTCCGGTAAATTTCCAGAAACTTTCCAAAAATCCCTGGAATATTCCAAAAAATCCTGGAATGTTTCCAAAATTTACTGGAAAATTTTCACCTTTTTGCAACCCTCATCTCATAATTTCGCTTTTTATATTGTAATTTTAAATCATCAAAGCAGAGCTTCTTAAATGTATGTGCTGTGAGGCTAAAGGGTTATATTCTAAACGCTGCACTGCTTGCATCTCCTCCTGAACACGGCCGTTGCTGGCGTACCTGTGCATGCTCGAGTTTTCCCGAGACGGGCAGGATGTTGGGCGGGTTGTGATTATCGGGTTTGGCTTTGCTCTTGTCCTTGTGCTGCGGCTGCGGTGGAGCTTGATGGCTGCCGTTCTTGTCATTGTTCAGCATGATTTTGTTCCCGCACAGGTCCAGACTCTCTCCGCGCCTGTGTCCTTCCCTCCGCGCCCCGTTGGCAAACACCACATTGGAAACCAGCCTCTCGCCGTTGAGCGTCTGCTGGCGGTTGGCGTTGTGTGCCGCGGCGTGTTCTGTTTGGGCGTGGTTGCGAGCGTTAGCATGGAAATCCCTCTCGGCGTTGTAGCTGTGCTCGTCGGCGGAGACGCCCTTGGTTTTGGTGCTGGGGCCGGGGATGCGCTCGGCGCTGAAGCTTCGGTCATCGAGGCGCCGGCGGGTCGAGGCGGGAGGCAGTGCGGCCACCAGTGGGCCATTGGGGGTGGTGCGGGTGCCCACGCTACGCATTGTGATCGGCCGCTGACTGGAGGCCCCGCTCCCTACGCTGCCCATGCCAGGAGCCTCGAGTGCTTCACTCCGCCGCCCACAGTGCCAGCACACAGGGGCATGAAGGGGAAGTGAGCCGGGTCACACACACTGCAACACAACAGACTGCATTAGTAGCTCTTCACAAGATATAGCACTATATTGCTTTTTCAATTGGGTCGTTCCGTGTCAACTCAACCAAAGGTCGCCAGCTTAGATTTTTGATTTTGTTAATATTTGTTCTTGTGAAAGAAATGCATAAATGAATAAGAAGGACAAAATATTAAATGTCATGGATGTATATTTACATCCATGGGTGGTCAAAACGACAATTTTCACCTGAGATTCAGAGTCAAAATATAAGAGGTAAAAATGATTTAAGTAAGATGGCAGCATCATGTTATTTTTACACAGAGGTTAGTAGGTCTATTAATAAAATCAGTTGACTTTAGTAATCTTTGTTGCAATATATGCCAGTGGTGACAGTTCAAAAATGAAAAAAAAGAAACTTTTCAAGTTTTTCACCAAAGTTTGCATGCCTGTATCTCAAAAAGTATTAAAGTTATCTTAACGTCCTTTTAGATTTTGGGTCTTAACAAACACTTCTTTCACTATCTTAATTTTTAAGGCCCTGTATGGTTCAGTTCCAGAGATATTGGTATTTACCCCCCTGCAATTTGGCTCTAAATCTCAGTGAAAATTGTCATTTTGACCCCCTCTACAAAATAGCGGATGAAATGGCTTTCATCACCATTTATGTTGGTCTTTCTTCAGAAAAAATATTAACAAAATCAAAAATTGGAGCTGGGGAAGTTTCTGAAATTTGGTTGATTTGACAAGGAATGACCCAACTGTAATATACTATATTATAGAAATCTTAAAGGGAGAAGGGCGACTAGAAGGATGACACCAGCCAATCTGATTTAATGAGATCGCTACTATAAAAATGCTAAGTCATAATTTATATTTTATGTAACTTACTGTACATTCTATAAATTATATTTTATAAATAATTTATATTTTAAGCCATACTATTATTATATGTGTTTACCTGCATTTCATGTGACCATTAACTGACATTAGAGAACCATGAATATTGATTCTTAAAAATATTGATAAATTATTGAAATATTAACTTAAAGAACTTTGAGGTCAAAGGAGTTTGGCTGACAAAAAAAGTTTCACACCACTGTAAAGATGAAACCAGTCGATCTGATTCACTAAATCATGTGTTCAGCAACATTTTTGCACTTAAAGGGATAGTTCACGCACACCTGAAAATTCTGTCATAATTCACTCATCCTCAAGTTGCTCCAAACCTGTGTGAGTTTCTTTCTTCTGTTAAACATAAAATAAATTATTTTGAAGAATGTGGGTAACCAAACAGTTGTTAGTAGCCATTGACTTCCATAGTATGAGCAATAATATTATGGAAGTCAATGGAGACCAGAAATTCATACAGGTTTGAGACAATCTGAGGATGAGTCAATGATGACAGAGTTTTTATTTTTGGGTGAACTATCCCTTTAAGTGCACAAATGTTGCTGAACACACAATTTAGTGAATCAAACCTTTATTTGTCAGCCGAACCATTTTGACCTTAAACATGTTATTGAAGTTAATATTTCTATCATTTTCACGGTTCTCTGATGCCGGTTAATGATCACATGTAAAAAAATATATATATATACATTTTTATGAGTCAGAATATAAATTATAAAATATAATTTATAGAATATGAATTATTTAAATTATAACTAAATTATGATTCGTGTAAAACAACAATTCCCAGACTGTTTTGTAAGTCAAGCCTATTTGAGCTGAAATATTATTTTGAATATTTTATCAACACATTAACATGCTTGTGGTTCTCTGATGTTGGTTAATTGTCACATTCAGGTAAACAAATAAAATAATTGCATGACTTACAATATAAATTATTAAATATAATTTATAGGATACAAATTATATAAAATATAAACTATTACTTAGAATGTCATAACTTTGACTTTTTATTTCATAATTATCTCATAAAATCAGATTGACATTTTTGTCAGCTGAACCCAGCTGAGCTGAAATATGTTCTGAGATGAGATTTGAAGTTAATATTTTACTAATTTATCAACACATTTGCATGTTGATGGTTAATGGTCACATGACATTCAGGTAAACAAATAAAATATTTAACTATTTTTTTAGTATGTTAGTTTTAAATTATTTCTTTTCATTTTAATTTATTTCAAATACAATATTTAATATTTTTTAGTGTTTTATTTTGATTGTTTTCTTTTAAAATTATTTCTTTCTATGATTTATTTAATTACACTCTTCAAAATAGAGGGTTCTCACAGGGATGCCATAGAAGGTGATCCTAAAAAAACCTTTCAGCCTTCAGTTCTTAAAAGAACAATTTTTTTTTTCTTAGTGTGAACAACATTTTAATAATCTAAAGAACCTTTTTCCATTATAAAGAATCTTTTGTGCAATGGAAAGATTCAATGGATGTTACAGTTCTCCAATGAACCATCGATGCCAATAAAGAACCTTTATTTTTAAGAATGTATTAGTTTTGGGAAAATCTGCTGTAAACTAAGGTTTAAAGTTGCTCTCTATTAGGCCATTCACACAGAATGTGTTATTTAATTTTAAAAATGCAGTGTAATGAAAAAAAGTGAGTTTATGACTTTTTTAACTTCTTAACTTGAGCACTGCGTTTTTAGAACAGCTCTTCATCCACAAGATGCTGCAAAAGATATGTTTACACAAGAAAAAACAGTGCAGCGGAATGCAGAAATGTCAATCACCACACAACTAGCTGCTTTATAATAATATTACATTTGCAGCATTACGAGAATAAAATGCAACCAATGTGGCCGTGCATGTACCTCATGTATAGTATCAAAAATACAGTTCAAGTGGAATAAATGGATATTATACTGACAGCTCAAGAGAAAGGAAATAGTTGTAAATAACAACATACGTGCGTCCCTCGAGAGTTAAAAAAAGCTGAATGTTTATCAGACCTCTCAAAAACCTGACTGCAAGATCTCATGCCAACAAATGAAAGAAAACGACAGTGCATGTGTGTGTGTGAGGTGTGTAAACATCAACACGGATCTGTTTCAGCGAAACTATCCCAACTATGATGATATCTGGAGTTAAACATTAACCAAACACAGAGCAAATCTGACATGACTCTGATTGTGATTGTAAATCCTGAACGGAGGCAGCAAAAATTACTATTCAGATCTCTGCTATTTTCATTTGTGAAAATAAATTGCATACATATCCTTATTTCCCAGTATGAATGCAATTTATGTGATATTTATGTCAATCAAACTCAACATTCACTATAATTGCATGCTTGATTTGCTCTTACTCTTGTGTGAATCATAAAACCATTTATGAATTGCACTATATGAAGAAAAAATTACAGGTTGCTCTTTCATTTCTGAGATTTAGTTGAGTCAAACAGCTGATAAAAACATCACAAGTAATCCACAGCACTGCAGTCCATCAGTTAACATCTGGAGAAGACAAAAGCTGAAACACATCCAGCATTAAGATGCTTTTAACTAAAATACATTGAGTCCATAATAACGTGAAAAAGTGTTCTGGTCTGAATCAGGAGAGAAATCTGCACAGATCAAGCAGCGTTTAAACCGCTCTAAACAAATATGTGGCTGGATTTTGATGTGAGAGACAACAGGAAATTAACTTTTTCACTAGAGGAAGAGTTATTATGGATTATGCACTCATATTTTAGTGAAAAAAAGTCTTAATGCTGGATTTGTTTCAGCTTTTGTCTTCTCCAGATGTTAACTGATGGTCTGGAGTGCTGTGGATTACTTGTGGATTATTGTGATGTTTTTATCAGCTGTTTGGACTCTCATTCTGACGGCACCCATTCACATCCATTGGTGAGCAAGTGATGCAATGCTACATTTCTCCAAATCTGATGAAGAAATAAACTCATCCGAATCTTGGATGATCTGAGGGTGAGGACAGTTTCAGCACATTTTCATTTTTGGAAATGTTTTGATACCATAATTTTACCATGGTACTTCTTTGAAAGGGTAACATAGGATACAATGTATCCATAAGACTGTAGCATCATTCAACATTCAAAATAAAATCACACATGACTGCTCAGCTCTCTTGTCTCATGCACATGGATCTATATCACAGCATTTTAATGCACATGGAGGATTTCCCTATCTGAATATCGTGGTATTTACACAGCCCTCCGAGGCACTTTGAAGAATACCACAATACTACCATTGTGCATGTCCAACATTATTGTGCTTTTGTAAGGTAACACGCAGTTTTTACATGAACTCTCTCCCAGAGCGATGCAAGCGCATTGAGACGGTCAGTGCTGCTGATGGTGTGCAGCAGCATCACTGGCCCAGCAGAGCTCTGGATCAGATCAGCACTGGCACGTGCCTCTACTACCCGCTCCAGCACAGTCAGTCACTCACAGGCATTACATCATCGCTCTCATGCTTCATACATCCCAACACACATTAAAGATTGCCATCCTAATTACATCAGCCTCAGCCACTCCATCAATAATGCAAGATCAGATTCACGGCATCACTGCATAACAAGCATCTGCGAATCAACGCAAATGCATGGATGTAAACATGCAGTGCAGCAGAATGACACACTGTGTTGATGCATCACACTCACACACCGCAGTGCATTTCAAAGAAAACACACACGACTGGAAAAAAAAACGAGAGTGGAGCGTGAGATGGAGGCCTGTACACAAACAGCCCACAATATGCACTAAAAAAGCATCTTCACCTGCAGAAGCGGCTCGTCATCTATTGACAGTGAATCAGTGAATGCAGTGAATGCGGGCCTAGTGATGCTACTAACCAGCAGATGCTCGGATGCATTCAACAGGCTGCGTTTATCATAACATAAAACGCTGTGTGCCTCCATTTAACAGAGAGAGACGGCAGCAGTGCAGGACGCAGTGGCGCTACAGCAGCAGCAGCACAATGGAGAGCCAGCGTTCACCTGACTACAGCACGAAGCATCCACTAGCTTTGCCTCTTATTATATAATGCGTGTTACCGCTCATGCAAAATGATGCATCACTGCATCCGCATCCCTCCATAACAACAGCAGCAGCAGCAGCATCCAGCGCGCCGCGTCTCCATCACTCACACGCATACTCACTGTCTCACCGCGGATCCGTCTGTCTGCGTTCGGATGCTGCTCTGCTCTGCTGCTGCGGCGTGAACGAACGTGTGAAGCCGCGCGATGCGTTGCCGCTGACGCCCGCGACGGAGATGAAGCGCGCGCGCAGCAGCTGAGACACACCAACCTGCGCCCCGCCCCTTTCGGACGCGGTCGGACACGCCCCCTTCTGCAGGACACGCCCCCTTTCAGGATGATGAGCAAGAAAACCAACAGTTAATCAATCTATACTATAAAATGTAAAAGATTCTCCAGAGGGCGGATTCGCGAAAAAAGAATACAATTCGTCTAGAATTCCCATTAATAACGCTGCTGTTTAAGGTAAGAATAAAGATGAGTCTATTTTGTGGTCACAAAAACATTTCTTAGGAATGTTATCTTTATTATTTCTCAACACTGTTCTAAAGGCAAAACCTAAGAATTTGAATTCTTCTCCTTAAAAAAAAAAAAAGAAAAATCATCAACCTCTTCAAATTAGATTTACCTCCAACTTAACAAAAAAAATCATTAGACTGTACTTAGAAACATTAATTTTGCCTAATTATTATTATTATTACTTTTTTTTTAAGTGTGTCTAAATTATGCTGAAATTATGCTCTAACTCTACTTAAACTTAATTACTAGAAAATCACAGGCAAACCTGTAAAAAAAATAGTATAATTAAAATAAAAATTGACATGCAACTGAATTGCTTTTCAGGTTAAACTGTACAATAAGGCTTGATTTGCTAACAATTACTAAATGTTAATTTCTACATTCAATAATACATTTTTAAACAAAAATGTAATGCACTTAACATGAACAATTGGTGAAAAAGTGTTCTGGTCTGAATCAGGAGAGAAATCTGCACAGATCAAGCAGCGTTTAAACCGCTCTAAACAAATATGTGGCTGGATTTTGATGTGAGAGACAACAGGAAATTAACTTTTTCACTAGAGGAAGAGTTATTATGGATTATGCACTCATATTTTAGTGAAAAAAAGTCTTAATGCTGGATTTGTTTCAGCTTTTGTCTTCTCCAGATGTTAACTGATGGTCTGGAGTGCTGTGGATTACTTGTGGATTATTGTGATGTTTTTATCAGCTGTTTGGACTCTCATTCTGACGGCACCCATTCACATCCATTGGTGAGCAAGTGATGCAATGCTACATTTCTCCAAATCTGATGAAGAAATAAACTCATCCGAATCTTGGATGATCTGAGGGTGAGGACAGTTTCAGCACATTTTCATTTTTGGAAATGTTTTGATACCATAATTTTACCATGGTACTTCTTTGAAAGGGTAACATAGGATACAATGTATCCATAAGACTGTAGCATCATTCAACATTCAAAATAAAATCACACATGACTGCTCAGCTCTCTTGTCTCATGCACATGGATCTATATCACAGCATTTTAATGCACATGGAGGATTTCCCTATCTGAATATCGTGGTATTTACACAGCCCTCCGAGGCACTTTGAAGAATACCACAATACTACCATTGTGCATGTCCAACATTATTGTGCTTTTGTAAGGTAACACGCAGTTTTTACATGAACTCTCTCCCAGAGCGATGCAAGCGCATTGAGACGGTCAGTGCTGCTGATGGTGTGCAGCAGCATCACCGGCCCAGCAGAGCTCTGGATCAGATCAGCACTGGCACGTGCCTCTACTACCCGCTCCAGCACAGTCAGTCACTCACAGGCATTACATCATCGCTCTCATGCTTCATACATCCCAACACACATTAAAGATTGCCATCCTAATTACATCAGCCTCAGCCACTCCATCAATAATGCAAGATCAGATTCACGGCATCACTGCATAACAAGCATCTGCGAATCAACGCAAATGCATGGATGTAAACATGCAGTGCAGCAGAATGACACACTGTGTTGATGCATCACACTCACACACCGCAGTGCATTTCAAAGAAAACACACACGACTGGAAAAAAAAACGAGAGTGGAGCGTGAGATGGAGGCCTGTACACAAACAGCCCACAATATGCACTAAAAAAGCATCTTCACCTGCAGAAGCGGCTCGTCATCTATTGACAGTGAATCAGTGAATGCAGTGAATGCGGGCCTAGTGATGCTACTAACCAGCAGATGCTCGGATGCATTCAACAGGCTGCGTTTATCATAACATAAAACGCTGTGTGCCTCCATTTAACAGAGAGAGACGGCAGCAGTGCAGGACGCAGTGGCGCTACAGCAGCAGCAGCACAATGGAGAGCCAGCGTTCACCTGACTACAGCACGAAGCATCCACTAGCTTTGCCTCTTATTATATAATGCGTGTTACCGCTCATGCAAAATGATGCATCACTGCATCCGCATCCCTCCATAACAACAGCAGCAGCAGCAGCATCCAGCGCGCCGCGTCTCCATCACTCACACGCATACTCACTGTCTCACCGCGGATCCGTCTGTCTGCGTTCGGATGCTGCTCTGCTCTGCTGCTGCGGCGTGAACGAACGTGTGAAGCCGCGCGATGCGTTGCCGCTGACGCCCGCGACGGAGATGAAGCGCGCGCGCAGCAGCTGAGACACACCAACCTGCGCCCCGCCCCTTTCGGACGCGGTCGGACACGCCCCCTTCTGCAGGACACGCCCCCTTTCAGGATGATGAGCAAGAAAACCAACAGTTAATCAATCTATACTATAAAATGTAAAAGATTCTCCAGAGGGCGGATTCGCGAAAAAAGAATACAATTCGTCTAGAATTCCCATTAATAACGCTGCTGTTTAAGGTAAGAATAAAGATGAGTCTATTTTGTGGTCACAAAAACATTTCTTAGGAATGTTATCTTTATTATTTCTCAACACTGTTCTAAAGGCAAAACCTAAGAATTTGAATTCTTCTCCTTAAAAAAAAAAAAAGAAAAATCATCAACCTCTTCAAATTAGATTTACCTCCAACTTAACAAAAAAAATCATTAGACTGTACTTAGAAACATTAATTTTGCCTAATTATTATTATTATTACTTTTTTTTTAAGTGTGTCTAAATTATGCTGAAATTATGCTCTAACTCTACTTAAACTTAATTACTAGAAAATCACAGGCAAACCTGTAAAAAAAATAGTATAATTAAAATAAAAATTGACATGCAACTGAATTGCTTTTCAGGTTAAACTGTACAATAAGGCTTGATTTGCTAACAATTACTAAATGTTAATTTCTACATTCAATAATACATTTTTAAACAAAAATGTAATGCACTTAACATGAACAATTGTATTTTTATGAACTAAAAGGTTAATAAATGCTATATATATATATATATATTGCTCATAATTAGTTCATGTTAACTGATGCATTAAATACTGTTAACACATGAGACTTTATTGCAGTGTTGCTGTTTTTCATTAAAGGAAATAAAGTGAGATTGTTGAATTGTTCAAAGCATTTTCTTCATATAAGTCTTTTGCAACAGTAAACGTCAATTCAACAGACATAAACAGCATCAGAATGAACATTCATGGTATATGCATGCAAAACACATTCACAATCAAGAAACATTTGAGAGGATCAATGCTTGTTCGGTAGCAGAAGCAGCACACATTTCCTCATATACAGTCCTGTCAGTGCACACATCAGTACTAAAGGCTTAACTTTAGTGTTACTCATGGTTTAACACGCACAACTCACACTTACACTAGACTGAAGACAACCGAAAAACGTCACGTTATAATAAAACCATCAAATGTTTATCATCTCATATCTCGCTCTCCGTTCACAAATTGGTCGGTGACATCAACAACTTCTCAAGGTTACTATGGCGATGGTCTCCATCCAACTGGAGCAGAAGCTGGTGTCATGTGACGGAGAACGAGGTGCTGATGGAGTCTAATTAGAGAGAGAGCTGAGAAATTAAGGCACAGCATGATTCCACTGCTGTTCACTTGAGATGCATTTTCAACAGGAAGATCTGTGTGCTTCTATATCAGTCCAGATCATTGAGGAGTGCTATATACATCAACTTTGAAACAGAAACTCATTTTAAAAAATGGCTTCACACAAATACATAAACACTAACTGTATTAATCCTCTTCAGACTCGGTCCTAGTAGCCTCACAGTGTTTGACATGTCTCTGTTATTATATTCTTCATAGGACAAATGAAATATTACAGCGAAGCATGCGGTGAGATTCATTAAAGATGCACATGAATGAGATTTACTCATGCTGCTCAAACCTGTATGACGTTCAAGCTCAAGAACTTGTCCAAACATTAATCTAAACATTCATAAAAAATAGTCCATATGTTTTGTGTTATATTAAGTTTTCTGACTTTATAAGACATTTTGAGTGGAAATCAGAATAGGGTTATTTTAGTATCATTATACTATTTTTGTTAATATTTTGAATTGATTTAATTTTTATATTTTCTGTTTTCACTTTAATTTTAAAGTTTTAGCGATTTTATTGTTTTTTTTGTTGTTGTTGCAATTTTTACATTTTAATATGTCTATGTAGTTTTAATGATTTTTTATTAGTCTAAGTTTATTTAGATTTTATTTATTTCAGAAAATAAGAACGAAAACAAGAAAAGTTGACGTGGAAACTATCTGAAATTAAATACGTTTTTTATATATATATATATATATATATATTTTTTTTTTTTTTTTTCAGTTAATGATTATTTTATTTCAAGTAGGGTTGCAAAAAAGACAGAAAATTTCTGGAAAATTTCCGGAAACTTTGGAAATTTTGAAAACGTGCTGGGATTTTTTGGAAACTTTCTGAAAGTTTTTGCAAATGCAACACTAACTTCAAGTAACAGACCGTTGTTTTTTTAAGGTCTTACTTTCAGTCTTAGTTGACTATAATTACCGTGGAACAGAACCACATTTAAGTCAATATTCACTGATAATCTTCCTGTCAATGAGAAGAAAGAAAGTCAAACAGGTTTGAACAACACGAGGTTGAGTAAATGATGACAGAACTGTAATTTTGGGTTGAACGACATCCTAATTCCAGTAAAATACTAGAATATCAAATAAATGGAGAAAAATGGTGCAATATTATTCAGGTTAAAAGAGGGAATACAAATACAGCATGAACAGAAACACAAAACAAAACAGAAAACTGAAAGGTTGAACTCGTCATAATCAATGTTAGCTACACTGTGACATGACAGGAAGTGACTAATAAATAAAGTGTAAAGCTTGTTGATCTTTTTTTCAGATCTGTCACGTTACAAATAAACACTCTTCCAGGAAGCTCAAGGCACGTTGAGGATTGCGGTTTGATTTGTTTACTAGTTTCTCTACAGAAATCACACCACTGATCGCCCTGAATATGTTAGTTTTCACACTTGAGTCAAAAAGTGAAGTGAAAAAGAATTCAGTTCTGTTTGCATTCACATTGTGTGTGGACTAGAAAGTGGATTCCGATCACAGTTTAGTCAATCTGAATGCTGATCGGGTCTCAGTCCACTTTCTGTTCACAATGTAGTTGTTTGATACCTGGGCAACTGGATTATATTGAGTATTATATGCATTTACGTGTATATTGAATAACAAAGATTATGCATTATAATATGTTGGGATGGTTTGGATGGAGCGTTCGTTTATAAGTGAGCATAAGCGCTCTCAAAACCCTCAAAAGTGGTTTCTGTATTTGGTCCGAAAGCAGAGAAAACCTGCACAGATTATATATCGCAGAATTATTTCACTGCAGGTAACTGAAGGATCTCATGCTGCCTTCAAGTCATGTCAGAAAGACTACATTTCCCATAATTCTCTGCAGTAGAATGAAATACACGGATAGAGACGCTCCTTAAGTTCAACAAAATGCCTCCGGTGTTTGTCAGTAAGTGCAAAAGAGTGCCCAACACTTCTATTTTATTCTGACCAAATGCACATTATTTCATTAATATGTTTTCTGAACTCATGAATAGGATCCAGCAGGACTTGAAGGCAGCATCAGTGTGTATTTGTGCTCCTCTCTTTGGTTCCTGCCACAGCATCAGTGAGGTGAATATACAACATTAACTGAATTTG
This sequence comes from Sinocyclocheilus anshuiensis, assembly GCF_001515605.1. Taxonomy (NCBI): domain Eukaryota; kingdom Metazoa; phylum Chordata; class Actinopteri; order Cypriniformes; family Cyprinidae; genus Sinocyclocheilus; species Sinocyclocheilus anshuiensis. The sequence goes on along the minus strand of NW_015552611.1, from coordinate 119,729 downwards.
AATTGAATTAGCAAACAGGATTCAGAAATGCCAATTAAGTAGAATTAAAACGGAATTAAATTCATTACATTTTATACAACAAATTACCCATAAACATGTTCTCATCACACAACATTTTAAGAAACATTTGATGATGCTACTAATATTTTTAGAATGAAGAAATGTGTATTTAATTCATATACAGCAGCTGTGAAAAAAAGCGTTTTTTCACTCAAGTCACTTAAAAATGTCTGAATGTCATATATTACTAATGTGAATCTAATTGTAAAGTCCCACCAAATTAAATGTGATTTTATGAATCATTACAGTAAAAGACTTCATTTCCCAGAATGCTGCAGTTTACCCCGAGGCTAAAATATCGAGCCAAATTATCTGAAAACAACCTGGTGCTTTAACAATATTAGAAAAAAATGTGCTGTACATATCAGCAACTAAATTAGTCTAAATTAATGACATAATTAAATTAAACATGTTTTCACTGTTGTGTGATTGTTGAATTTCTTTGAATTGTAATTTAATTAAATTAACAAATCCTGTCAATTCTACATCCCAGCTAACAAAAATATGTTCTAAGAACATTTCGCTAACGTTCCAATTAAGTTATTTCTGAACATTTCAAATGGCCAGTTTTTAAACTTTTGAAATCATTTTGGAACATTCCATTTGAATCATTTTGAAAACATTATACGAGAATGTTACTTTTGAATGTTCTCGGAATGTTTTGAAACAGGCGGTAACATTTAAAAAAAACGTTGGTTGAACATCCAGCTCAAACATTTCAGAAAATGATGTATAAGGGTCAAAGACGAAAAAGGGTTTAAGCATAAAAACAGTAAGTGTAATACTGCTTTAAATTGTTGTTTTTCCCCCCCCAAAAAAATATGTAAAAGTTTTCTGTTTAATTTAATTGCAATTTTATTTTGTTTTGTTTTTCTGAGCAAAAAATAAATATCATACATTTTTCCCTGATTTACAGAAGACACCCACTAAAATATCATTCAGTGTAACAATCTTGTCAGGCATATTTACAACAAAAATCAATTTATGACATATTAAAAGACTAATTACTTTCACCCCAAATACTAATTAGTTGCAATTTAAATTTTCCACTATCCTAGGTTTTGCCCATTTGTCAGTAAGAATTTTTTTACTCATTTAAAACTCAATAAAATGTTATATGCTCTCTTATTCTTTTATATATTTTAATATGTACACGTCAGAATAAGCATGTTATTTGAATTTTTACATAAATATCGTGTTACACTGAATGACAATGTAACATTATTTCAACCAAATTTTGACATTTTATTCTCCAAAAACTTTACTGAAAAGTAGAAAACTTTACTCACATTTAATGTGCTTTCTATGGACATAAAATCACTTTTGTAAATTTCTTTTGATGCGGACATCTTAACGTCTTTGACCCATTCATGTTTTGAGAACATTATTAAAGACTAGATAACTTTGAACTAACGTTCTATTAATGTTACTGTTCATAACTTTGAGAGATCCTGTATGCTGTGATCAATTCAATTCAAATTCACACTCATGAACCGAAAGGAGCCGATTCTTAAATTCTGCACACACTCCGGAGATCACCAGATCACACAGCAGCTCTTCTTCAGTGTTCTGTCATTAGAAATGAAGTGCATAACCCTGTCTGTTTACTCCTGCCTCTCAGCTCCACCAATCAAAGGCTCCGTGTCGCTGTCCGCTCCATCCACGCTCAGGTACTCACGGGGCCTGATGGGTTCAGGACGACCCTTGAGGGCCAAAGTGCACGCTATGACGGAGAAGAACAGGCCCACCATCTCGATGTAAAAGCTTTCTCCTGCAGACATGCAGAGGGCCGGGTGGCTTTCAGTCTTCCCTCGCTGCAGGTTGTGTTCAATCACACTCATACAGGCCGCACACACAGCCAAAACCGCCACGCAGAAGAACGCTGAGGGGAAATGTGCGAAACACACGTTAGTCAAAGAAAGCTACACTTCAGGTTCACACCAGGCCAGAAATGATGCATTTCTCTGTCCACTGCTGCATTACTGTAATTCCAGAGACTAAAACTGATTGCAGTATCATACTAGTTTCACCATTTCTGCTTCTTGACTTATTTGATCAAACTATCACAAGTAAAGACATTTTTACACAAAATTACAATATTTGGTCGAGATACAACTATTTGAAAATCTGGAATCTGAGGGTGCAAAAAAAAATCTAAATATTGAGAAAATCATCTTTAAAGTTGTTCAAATGAAGTTCTTAGCAATGCATATTACTAATCAAAAATTAAGTTTTGATATATTTGCAGTAGGAAATTTACAAAATATCTTCATGGAACATGATCTTTACTTAATATCCTAATGATTTTTGGCATAAAAGAGAAATGTATAATTTTGACCCATACAATGTATTGTTGGCTATTGCTACAAATATCCCCCAGCGACTTAAGACTGCAGGGACACATATAAGAATGAAACAATCAAAATTAAACACTTACAAAAAAGATTAAATAATCTATTTGTTTAGCTGCATGTCATGTGACCATTAACTAACATCAGAGAAGCGTGAACATATGAATGCGTTGTTAAATTATTGAAATATTAACTTAAATTATCAGAGCGACTTAAAGTAATAATTTAACCCAAATGAGCTGAGCGACTAAAGTTTAAAGCTAAACACCACAGGTTAAGATGGTCAAAATTTCAACTAATAGATATCACTATAATTCCCTAGTTAGCTAATCACAGCACATTAAAACAATTACTATTTATTACAAGTTTTCTGAAATTTTATGTTTTAATATGCAAGTTATGCATTATCTAATTAATTATGCACTAATTTGCATCAATTGGATGAAGCCAGATTCTAAGTTCTTGTTTGATTTTGCTGACATATTAAAAGTTTTTCCAGGGGGAAAAACTTTATCACTTTTTATCACTCCATAAATCAGAAAATACTGTCAACAGACAGAACATAATACATTTTTATTTCATAATAGATATAGTAATAAAACTGTAAATGTTGGTGTTCGTAAAAGCTGCTGAAGCGGAGAAACAAACTCTGGGCTATATGCATTAGAATTGAAATCTACAGATGCAAATAGATAAAGTGCAATAAAATAAACACTTAAAGTTGTATTTTGGAAGTTTTCTTTCCACTAGTCTGAATGAAGGCATGCTATTAAAGCAAAATAGAGCTTAAAACTGACCAGTGCATGAAAAAAAACACAGGTTTTGCCTGTAGTGACGTGACATGTGGCCAAGTATGGTGACCCATACTTGGAATTAGTGCTCTGCATTTATCCCATCCTAAGTGCACACACACACAGTAGTGTCTTGCCTTAATGCATACTGAGTTATGAAACAAGAACAGAAGAAAAAAAAACTGCATCAATCATCCATAAAATAATTCTTAACGGCATAATATCTGACCCTGGAGCACAAAAGCAGTCTTAAGTCGCTGGGGTATATTTGTAGCAATAGCCAACAATACATTGTATGGGTCACAATTATACATTTTTCTTTTATGCCAAAAATCATTAGGATATTAAGTAAAGATCATGTTCCATGAAGATATTTTGTAAATTTCCTCCTGCAAATATATCAAAACTTAATGTTTGATTAGTAATATGCATTGCTAAGAACTTCATTTGAACAACTTTAAAGATGATTTTCTCAATATTTAGATTTTTTTGCACCCACAGATTCCAGATTTTCAAATAGTTGTATCTCAACCAAATATTGTCCTATCCTAACAAACCATACATCAGTGGAAAGCTTATTTATTCAGCTTTCAGATGATGTATACATCTCAATTTCACAAAATTGACCCTTATGACTGACATTTATGTAAGCCTGGATTTAAGAACAATTTACCACAGTGCAGTGAGTTTGAGTTTAACGTGAGGCACCTGTAGAGACGTGCAGTAACGTCACCAGCTTTGAGTGAGTGCCAGCTGCTGCGAGGAAATCCAGCAGGAAAGAGGAACTGGAAAACAGGACGGCGCTGTAGCAAAGAACAGCTAGAGAGTACAGCAGCCACATTCCCCATCCGTGAAGCCCACCCAACGGACCTCCGGCAGACAAAACCAAACAAAACCCATTATTATACACAGTTCATCGCGCTGTGCTGTTACTGCATGCAGAGGATCGCATTCATCGCCTTCATATTTTACAATACACAACTCAAGTCGAAGAGTTAGTATAGCTCTTGCATCAGTGTCTCAGCAATGGATGCTCTGCAGTGAATGGGTGCCGTCAGAATGAGAGTCCAAACAGCTGATAAAAACATCATAATAATCCACAAATAATCCACAGCACTCCAGTCCATCAGTTAACATCTGGAGAAGACAAAAGCTGAAACTAATCCAGCATTAAGACGTTTTTAACTCAAATCCGAGTCTATAATCCATAATAACGCTTCCTGCAGTGAAAAAGTGCATCTGCTGTTGTCTCTCACATCAAATTTGTTTAGAGCTGTTTAAACGCTGCTTGATCTGTGCAGATTTCTCTCCTGATTCACACCAGAACACTTTTTCACATTATTATGGACTCAATGTATTTTAGTTAAAAACGTCTTAATGACGGATTTGTTTCAGCTTTTGTCTTCTCCAGATGTTAACTGATGGACTGGAGTGGTGTGGATTACTTGTGGATTATTGTGATGTTTTTATCAGCTGTTTGGACTCTCATTCTGACGGCACCCATTCACTTGCAGTGAGCAAGTGATGCAATGCTGCATTTCTCCAAATCTGACGAAGAAACAAACTCATCCTGATCTCGGATGACCTGAGGTTGTTTACAGCGATAAACAGAGCTATAAGATCACACCTGTGTCTGTGAGGTTCTGATACGCGTGTAGAGTGAAGGCCACACCGTAGATGAGTTTGCTGCTCGAATCAGAGCAGTTCTGGACCTGGATCCAGTTGGGATCCGCGATAGACGTGCACAGCGACACCAGCGTGAAGCACTGGCACACGGCTGCAGGGGTCAACGCCAGGGTCATGCTGATCTGAGGACCACATGCAATTAAACGATGAGCACGTGAGAAAAGAGGCACAGATTAGTGCATCTTCTGTAGAAACTATTCAAAGGAAAAATGGACGACTCACCTTATCCGCATTTGTTTTTGCACACTTTGAGCGTTTATGGTTCCTCATAAACAGAGTAACTTTGGAGAAAGAGCAATGAAACACCAGCAATATTACTGTGCGGACCCGTGACTCTCACACAATAAAGTGCATTCATGCGAGGGAGACCGGGGCTAGTTGTCACACTATATATTTCAGAGAATAATTCTCATGATATAACTAAGAATGTATATACAAAGTATTTTAAAATAAATTATTGCACATTTACACAGGACTCCAGTGTGTTATTTAATTATATATTATTTAAATATATTAATAACATAATTACATACCAACCCAGTTTTGGCCTAAAGAATATGTAATTGACATAAAATTACAGCACGTGACAACCTGACCATGTGACAACTAACCCCGGTCTCTACCATCTCATTTAAAAAAATTAAATTAAGCATTACAAATCATTTGAGAATAACAAAACCAAAACAAGATCCAAATCCAGATTAATAACAATACGTGACGTCACTGCATGAAAACGATGTTTCTCACCTTGTCGCTTTCAGTCGAAGAATCGCTCGCAACATTATAATTTGTAAACGACACACATTAATGCATTCAGACATTCTGTGTGCACTGGCGCTCTCGTCCTGCTGCGGAATGAAGAAACTCAGTCTGTCTACGTGTAAAACTCCGCTCACGTTATTGACATGTCCAGTAAATAAAAACTCATCGCGTCGGATTAAAACGCAGAAGGTCCCGAGAAGAGCCGAGCCAACGTGGAAGTACACAAAGAGCACTGCGCATGCGCAGCTCACACAGCGCCCTCTACAGGTGCGCCGCAGAATCTCATATCCACACATTTAGCTCAGATAAAAAAAATACAATAAATAAAAGTATGATTCAGGCTTCAAAGGTTAGATTTAACTGTATTAAATTACAAGCTGCTGATATGCGAGTTATTCTGGAATGGCTGTGTTTATGTGTAAACTACCTCATAAATAATCACAAACAAAATCAAATAAAATCTGATTTGTTACATTGTTGCATTTTGTGGTTTACACGATTTGTCTCTTTTTAGTCTCATTAAGAATCACATCATGCCCAGCTTTCAACTGTATTGAGAAGATTTCATTCATTTTTCCACTTACAATATGTATGATTTAATTAATAGGCTACTTTTATTAGCTGAAGTTAGTATAAATGTAAATATGGGGAAATAAGCCTTTGTTTTGAATTTGGTAGTACAGCAATACCTAAAAACTATAGTATGTTTGAACAAAAATATGTTAATTTTTGTAAACAATTTAATGTTTTTATTCAACTTTTTTATTTCTATCTTTATTTCTATTTATTTTTTACTGTTTATCGTAATGTTCCTCTGGCTATATCTGTAGGCTACATCTTTAAAACCAAAAAAAAATAAAAATCAGTGCAAAATGAAAATCTGGAAATTAGTGTCACAAGCCGAACAACCAGCACACTATTATAAACCCTGGCAGGAATAACACTGTGCTCCCATATACATGCTCTCGGTCTCTCTCAGAAACACGCTGGGTAGAACTAAAATAAAGACCAGCTAGTTTAAGAAAAACAAGTAAAATGAGAAAAGAAGCAATAAAAGTTTAAATTGTCACTTGTTTTTTGTGCTTTTTGCCATTTTATTTGACGGCAGTCAAGAGCGAGAGGAAAACACAGTTTCTGACCAATAAATATCCATGACTTTTTGAGTTGTTTTAAATGACCAGATAAGCTGTTCTACAAATCATTTAAGAACTATTACAGCATTTCTATGCAATGATATACTGCAGAGCTGAATATTACTAGAAAAATATACATTTAAGCATTTAGCAGACACTTTTATCCAAAGCACGACTGAGGGAATCCTGTTTAAAGTGTGTGTGTGTGTATAACAATAATAACATAAAATCTCCTTCTCTGCCTCTGAAAACGAGTCGTCTGTATTAGCCTCAAGCTATTTCATAAAGTGATTGAGATGACAGCAGACATGGCTGTATCTACGGTAAATGATGCTTATAGAGTGAAGTAAGGGAAATTAGATTAGGAAATTAGCGCTGTACGCTGGTTCTGACATGACGTAGACTGTAAATGATATAATGCATCCCGCTTTATTTACAAGTCCTTGTGATGAAAACAGCATTCTGGGCTCCTCCAGGAGGTTCATGCGCTGCTCTGGAGCTCAGGCGTGAGGTTTATGAGGGTGTTGCTGGCTTGAACGAGGTCTGAGATGGAGACTCTTCCTCTCTTCTTCACGAACTGAGCCACAGCGTTCAGCTCCTCCGGCGTGATGAAAATAAACTTCCCTCGGTCATCGATCACTCCTGCACAAACACATGAGATTATATTAGTCACTGGGTTATTTTGGAGCGGTCATTAACATGTTCATCGAGTGCATCTAATTATAAAAAACAACATTAAAAATGTATGCATTTGTAAATTCTGTAATAAGGAATTGAAGTACCTCTAGTGTGACACCTTATGATCTTAAAAAAAACAGTAAGATGCAAAAGCAATGGCCAAATGACATCCACGTGACTTTTTAAATATGCCAACAATTACACAAATGCACACAAAATGTGACGTGTTTCATATGAAAGGCTCCTAATTCTAACTCAAAAACACCAGAATTATTAAAGTTAACTAAAACTGACACTAAAACCATTGAAAACAATTAACTCAAAAAAATTCAACTTATTTTATTTCAGCTTATTTTATTTCTCATTTTTATTTAGTTTAACCTGATGTACTTAAATAACTACAACTAAAACTGAAATAAAAGTGAATAAAAACTAAATGGTCATTTAAAAAAAAAAAGACAGACAGAAAGATAGACAGACAGACAGACAGACAGAATAGATAGATAAGATATTTACGGCAGAGGGTATTTCTTCCACATTAGTTTTGGTGGTAGAGTCTGATAGACAGGTTTATG
>NW_015552611.1:107934-111385 GCF_001515605.1 Sinocyclocheilus anshuiensis | reverse complement strand
ATAGATAGATAGATAGATAGATAGATAGACAGACAGACAGACAGACAGACAGACAGATAGATAGACAGACAGACAGGTAGATAGACAGACAGAAAGATAGACAGACAGATAGACAGACAGACTGACAGGTAGATAGTAGATAGAAAATAGATAGATAGATAGACAGACAGACAGAAAGATAGTTTAACACATCCTCGCTGAATAAAAGTTTTAATTTCTTTCAAAAAACGAAAGAATAAAAATGTACTGACCCCAAACTTTTGACCGGTAGTGTATATTGTTAGAAAATATTTCTATTTTAAATAAATGCTCTTCTTTTTAACTTTTTATTCATCAAAGAATCCTGAAAAAAGTATCACAGGTTCCATAAAAATATTAAGCAGCACAGCTGATAATAAATCAGTATATTAGAATGATTTCTGAAGATCATGTGATACTGAAGACTGGAGTAATGATGCTGAAAATACAGCTGCGTATCACAGAAATAAATTAGATTTTAATGTATATTAAAACATTATTTTACATCGTAATAATATTTCACAATATTAAATTTTTTCCTGTATTTTTGATCAAATAAATGCAGCCCTGATGAGCAGAAGAAACTCCTGTAAAAACATAAAAAATCATTCTGATCCCAAACTTTTGACCGGTAGTGTAGGTCTATATAAAATCACACTATTTCATGTAAAAATAGTAAATAATACATTCATGACAATTTCTGCAATGGAATTTCATTTTTTATTTGTTTGTTTGCTTGTTCATTAATCTTTACTAAAATAATTAGAATTAATTATTCATAAAATAGACAGATTTATACTTTGATTAGCAGCTTATTGATTCTGTATTCCTATTGTAGTATTGTTTGCAAATCAAGAAACACAAATAAATAAACTAAACGCTAACCAACAGCACACTTTGTGCGCACTGCAATCAAATCCGTTTAACACGCGCCAACAGAACTGGAATTGAAATCTACAGTTGCACATAGATAAAGTGCAATAAAATGAACACTAAAATGTTGATTTGGGATGTTTTCTGCACACTAGTCTGAAAGAAGAATGACATGAAAGCAAAACTGAGCAGTGCATGAAGAAACACTGGTTTTGTCTTAGTAAATTAACCAAGTGTGACCTTAAAATGAACTCTGCAACAAATGCAACATCACTGTTACAAACACACTGGCTCAGACTGCAGGCTGCGTTTAATACTTCTGTGCAAAAGTCTTAGGCCATTAGTGTTTTCACCAACAACAACAAAAAATGGTTTGAAGTCAGTTATTTCTATCTTTTGCTGTAGTGTGTCAGAAGGAAATATCAGTTTACATTTCTTTTGCCATTAATTGTAATAACTTAAAACCATTTTTTTGTTGTTGGTGAAAATACTAATGGCCTAATACTTTTGCACAGTACTGTACATAAAAAAGTATTATAGCGGTTGCCCTTTAATTATTAGAAGAACTGTCAAATAAAGACAGTAAACGATTGAAGATGGAGAATGGAAGCTCCTGTGCGTCTGCGCTCAGGCTCTGTCAAAATAAAAGTCCTGCTGCTGACGCACATAGGGCAGAACAGAAAAACTCAAGGCAAATACTGGCCAGTAATATCAGGACTGGTGATATATCGGTCGACCACTAGTTGAAATTACCCGTTTTTGCTCTTGCAGTCTCTCCTTCTCGTCTTCTTTCTGTCTCTCTTGATCTCTGAGCTCCTGCATCTTCCTCCTCTCCTCTCGCTCTTCCAGCTCGGCCTGAAACACACACATTAATAACCAGACTTTTGATACGGGTGAAGTGTGAGATGTAGCAGCAGTGCTGTAACCTCTCTCTGAGCTTTCCGCGCTTGTTTCTCCTCCAGTTTCTTCTGTTTCTTCGCTCCGACTTTAGCAGCGGCTTGAGGACGTTCTTCAGACAGCTGCCTGTCTTCCTGATCCTCATCCGCTTCCACAGGACTGTCCTCTGAAGAGACAGAACGAGACCGGTTAGCGTTTAGTGACTAATCTAAACTCTAAAGTGTTCCGTGACGCAACTTAACTCAAGACACTACATGTGAGGAGAGTAAAAGATGTTTAACTAATAGATAGAACCATTCTTTCCGCTGCTGATTAATCACAGTACATTAAGGCATTTCCTCTGTACTACAAGATTTCTGAAATGCTGTGTTTAGATATGCAAACGAGCAATTATGTAATATGCACTTTGCATACTTTTCCAGAACAGAAATCTGAACATTAGATAAAGCCAAAGTTCTTGTTTGATTTTGTTGTCATATGTGACCCTGCAGCACAAAAGCAGTCTTAAGTCGCTGGGGTATATTTGTAGCAATAGCCAACAATACATTGTATGGGTCAAAAATCATTAGGATATTAAGTAAAGATCATGTTCCATGAAGATATTTTGTAAATGTCCTACCGTAAATATATCAAAACTTAATTTTTGATTAGTAATATGCATTGCTAAGAACTTCATTTGAACAACTTTAAAGATGATTTTCTCAATATTTAGATTTTTTTGCACCCTCAGATTCCAGATTTTCCAAATATTGTCCTATCCTAACAAACCACACATCAATGGAAAGATTATTTATTCAGCTTTCAGATGATGTATAAATCCCAATTTCACAAAATCGACCCCCTTATGACTGGTTTTGTTGTCCAGGGTCACATATTAAGAGTTAAAGGTTTTTCCAGAGGGGATTCTGGAAAATACTGTCAGAGCACTGAATGAAATGTTGCATAAATCAGCGTGAATGATATTTGAACAAACCTTCAGAATACAGACAGGACTAAAAGCGTGTTATGTTTGGTGTATGCAAGAGAAAAACTCCTTAAAGATATGGATTGAGATTGAAATCTACAGATGCAAATAGATAAGAGTGTGAAAATAAACACTTAAATGTGAATTTTTGATGTTTTCTTCACACCAGTCTGAAAGAAGACAAGACATGGAAGCAAGACTGACCAGTGCATGCATTAGTAAATGAACCAGGTATGACCTTAAAATGAACTCTGCAACAAATGTAACAGCTTCCTTTGCAGGCGCACACTGTTACACTGTTGCAAACACACTGGCTCAGACGGCAGGCTTGCTGTACCGTTGTCTGACGGCCGCTGCGCGCGCTGGACGTTCACTCTGCTGTGCAGGTTTCTGCGGCGGCGAGGCATTCCTGCCGGACGCTCCTCTGCCGCCTGCGGACGCGCCGCGGCTCGAACCGCCACATTCTGATGATCCTCACGGTCAGCTGCTGGAATAAAACAACAGATCTGTGATTGTGCACTGACTAGGCCTGTCGCAATAATCAATATATCGACTTATCGCGCAATATATGTACATGACTAGGGCTGTGCAATATACCGAAATTATCGAAATATCGCAAATGTACATATCGCTACAGCTTGCAATATTTGGGGCCATGAACAAAAGACAAAGAGAAAATCACTCACTGCTCTTACCTAA
>NW_015552611.1:92999-103036 GCF_001515605.1 Sinocyclocheilus anshuiensis | reverse complement strand
TAAAACTAAATGTATATTATTTTGTGTGTGCATTATTATTAAAAATAAAAATATAGAAATGATTAAAAATAAAATTATATATATATATATATATGTGTGTATGTATGTATGTGTATATATATATATATATATATATATACACCTTGCTACGTATACTGTGTTAAACTAACCGAGACTTGTCATTTGCACTTATATATTGTTGCTCTTTTGTTAGTTTTGACTGCTTTTATTGTCCTCATTTATAAGTCGCTTTGGATAAAAGCGTCTGCTAAATGACTAAATAAATAAATATATAATATTATAACATCAATACCTAACATAATAAATCCATTCATTCTCCAAACCACTTGTCCTAATAATTTTATATAAATGTATATCAAAACAGACACCAAACCAGATATTTAAATGTTTCCAAATAATCAGCAAAAGAATTGCAACTTCTTCTGACTTTTTCCCTATTAAAATAGATGACAGACTCTTCTATGTCGGCCCCAGAAGCCAGTAAATGCGGCTAGTTGTCTTTTTTTCAGAGAAAGAGAAGAGGTCTGTTCTTACGGAGTGCCACAATAACCCTGGGACTGGCAATCACAGTGGTGTCAGAGGCACTCAAACAGGATTTTTGCTTGTTACTATTGGCCTACAATTATCCAGGATGTGACAGAATGGGTAATGTACTACAGATGTGGTACTTTACCTTTACTTCTACTTTTGCCAGTTTTCTTCTATACAAGTATCTGTACTTAAGAATGTGTCTACTTTTGCCACCTCTGATTGTTAGATACCTCCTTGATTTAGAAGTTGTATTTATTGTCATCACCAACTTGTATCAACTGGCTATTTTTCTAGACATTTTGATTAAAAAATTTGTGTTGCTATTTAGGTCAGATCTCGTCACCGCTGCCAGTTGAATGACCCCATCTGAATTACCCCATCAAGACTGTGGTGCTCACAATGCAAACTGATGAGACTAACAAGCTAGTCTCAAACTTGTGTACAGTTTCCAGCATTTGGTTGATGCTAATTTTGTGCCATGCAGGTAAAAGAAGCTTGGGAGGTGCTTGGATTGGATTTGATTGGACCACTGCCAGAAACAGCACGCAACAACATTTATGTCCTTACGATGACAGACCTGTACACCAATTGGGTGATTGCAGAACCCATTCAATCTAAGACAGCAGCTGAGGAGTCTGCAATAATAACCACAAAGTTGTACTTGTTCGGCATGGTTAGGAAAATCATTACAGACCAAGGGAAGGAGTTTGTCAGCAAGGTGAAGTTTTGTGAAGGTTTAATTGTTTTTTCCCCCTACTCTAGTCTCAACATATATGTTGTTGTCTACAGTTACTCCGGTCTTGCAAATGGACTCTAAGCTAAAGTGGGACATGCTTTGAATTAAAAGATAATGAATTGCTTAATAAGAAATATTTTTGTTTCACATTAAATGTCACCAACTGTAGGCAGAAGACAGGGAGAGGAAAAATAAGAATAGAAATTTGTAAAGATTACGTTTTTGTGTGTAAGAAGTGCCTGTATGTAGTGAAGTGACATGTGGCCAAGTAAGGTGACCCATACTCGGAATTTGTGCTCTGCATTTAACCCATCCAAGTGCACACACAGCAGTGAGTAGTGAGAACACACAGACACACACAGAGCAGTAGGCAGCCATTTTTGCTGCAGAGCAGTTGGGGGTCCAGTGCCTTGCTCAAGGGTCTCACCTCAGTCGTGGTATTGAGGGTGGAAGAGAGCACTGGTTATTCACTCACCCCTCCTACAATCCCTGCCAGACCTGAGACTTGAACCCACAAACTTCAGGTTATAAGTCCCACTCTCTAACCATTAGGCCACGACTGTAAACAAACTCATGCCTGCTCTCACCCACACTTACACACACACTTAAACTCAGTTAGATACAAACACTTACAGTACACATACAAGCAGACACATCATAGATGAAATTGTGGCATTTTTATACTACACACAATGCGTTGTTCTTCTGTTCATAGTGGGATGACCTAAAGAGGTCAGTAGTAACCAGGTGAAAGGGGCCATGAGGTGACTTTGATCAGGCACATTTTTATTCAGACAGCTCAAAAATATTAAAAACATCACATCACCAATCTTTGATGCAAATACCCACAAGAGAAAAAAATAAAAATACAAATAAATCAGAAACAACAAAAAGAAAACCAACCATAGATGGCCACAGGTTACCTCGAAAGTGAAGACAGAAGTGGCACAAGAGCAAAAGTGTTCTCACAGCAGTCAAGCTCACAGCAATCACACTGCAAAAACAAAGAGTGATCAAACCACCACACGATCCCAGCCACCTCACCACAGCCATCCACACAGTGAGGGCAACTCCGTGGCCACCACTGGCTTAAGAAACCAAAACTGAACCTACAAAAGAAAAGAATAAACAACTTAATTAACAGTGGGCAATGCAGGTGACACAAACACAAGTCAGCAATATAACACAGTCACTATTAACCCAGTTTATTTGGGGCCTAATCTCTCCTCTGCCACTCTGGGTCCCAAATTCACAGAACAAAAGAAATAAAAAAACAATAACAAAAGTATTAAATCTATAGTAAACGGTAACCATGCATCCCTCTAACATCCACTATTTTCGACTGGGACAGTCAGACAATAATCCAGACACAACACTCCTTAATCGGTGCATCATATGTTCAGTTCTCGACGAAGCTCCAGAAGTATTTAATGTAACTGCTTATCTGCTGCCATTCTTTTGAAGTGCTAGATCATTCTTTTCAAAGTTCTAAATCTGCCGCGACATCCCCGAAATCAAAAGCGGAAGAGATATGAATGAACAACTGATCATAGATTAATAACAGTAAATGATCAACTACTATCAGTTACAGACAGTGAAAAAGATGAAAATATTCATATATTCATAAATCAGTCACATCACAGAATTAAACAGTTTAAAGTACAGAGACTAAAGTGGAGCTAAATTATTCTCTTATATTCTCCAATCACACACACAGGAGCTCTGTTACTGAACTTGGGTCATTTTAAAAACTTTAAATAAACAAACACTTACAATAGTATAATGATTCCAGTTTATAATGTGGATCATCCTTCAGATCAGAGAGTAACTTCACTCCCGAATCTCCTAGTTTATTCTCAGACAGATTCAGTTCTCTCAGGTGTGAGGGGTTTGATCTCAGAGCTGAAGTCAGAGAAGCACAACCTTCATCTGTGACGCCACACTTACTCAACCTGCAGAGAACAATGACACACTCTTCACTCTCTCAGATCAGATTAGCTGTGAATCCATTTTTAAAGATAAAGTACAAACTTAAAGCACAAATCAATATGTTTGATGGATCATTGGACTGAGGTCTAAAATGTCACAAAACACAAAACATGATCATAAAACATCCAAAGTCTTATTCAAGCAGGATAAATTATATTTCTTATATGCACTACATCTGTATATTATGCAAAATGCCTGTCTTATGCAAAATCTGTTTTAATTGATGACACTATTCACTACATAGCATGTGTGAGTGTCAAATATGATCTTACCCCAGTTTCTCCAGTTTACAGTCAGGATCCTGTAGTACATCAGAAAGCAGCTTCACTGAATCTCCTAGTTTATTCTGAGACAGATCCAGTTCTCTCAGGTTTGAGGGGTTTGATCTCAGAGCTGAAGCCAGAGCAGCACAACCTTCATCTGTGACGCCACAATAACTCAACCTGTAGAGAACAATGACACACTCTTCACTCTCTTAAACATAGTCATAAAACATCTAAATTTAACCTATTTAAATATAACATATTTTGTGCTAATATGTATGGAGTTGATAATGATAGTGATGTGTGTGTGTGTGTGTTTACACCACATGTCCACTGTCCTGCAGAGTGTTGCTCCGATCATCTTCCCAAAGACCTGCCTGGAAGTTACTAGTAATCCTGAAGATCTGGGCTGCATTCCACTTAGTTTTAGTGCTCTTCCCTCACTAACTTTACTCTGTCTTGTTGACTAAGATGTAAATCATTGATTTTGTTGCATGAGTGTCCACGGGCAGAAACCTTGAAATCAGCTGAACTGGAACGTCCTAAACTCTTGATCACTTGGATTCTGCTATAGAGCTGATTTATTATTTAAATTTTTTTTCCATTTTTTCAAGTTTTGAGGGAGCGTGCAATTGGCATGCTGACTGCAGGAATGTCCACCAGAGCTGTTGCCCGTGAATTGAATGTTCCTTTCTCTACCATAAGCCGTCTCCAAAGGAGTTTCAGAGAATTTGGCAGTACATCCAACCGGCCTCACAACCGCAGACCACGTGTAACCACACCCCAGCCCAGGACCTCCACATCCAGCAGAGTTCAGCTCATGAAAAATGGGGGCAAAAACAAAAGTGTTGCGTTTATAATTTTGTTCAGTGTACAGTATATAGGTATGCTTGAGCCGTTTTAAATATGCTGTTTTTTTTTTTTTCAACAGGGGTGTGACAGCTCAGTCAGTTGAACTCACAGAAACAGAAAGAGGCTGAACACTTCATATATACTTTACAATGTGCTTCATGTGTGAGAGTCAAATATGATCTTACCACAGTTTCTCCAGTTTACAATGAGGATCCTGTAGTACATCAGAAAGCAGCTTCACTGAATGTAGTTTATTCCATGACAGATTCAGTTCTCTCAGGTGTGAGGGGTTTGATCTCAGAGCTGAAGCCAGAGCAGCACAACCTTCATCTGTGACGCCACAATCACTCAACCTGTAGAGAACAATGACACACTCTTCACTCTCTCAGATCAGATCAGTTTAGCTGTGAATCCATTATTAAAGATAAAGTACAAACTTAAAGCACAAATCCATATGTCTGATGGATCATTGGACTGAGGTCTAAATGTCACAGAACACAAAACATGATAAAAAAATATCTAAATTTAACAAACAGTATTTAAAGACCCCTGTGGTGAAAATCAAGTTTTTAGCGTTGTTTACAGGTCTATCTGGTGTTTTAAATATGCTTAAAGACAAACCATGTGACAAACTCAGTCAACACCACTGATGAGTATTTTCTCCTTAAAACTGCAGCGCACCAAAGACAGTCTCAGAAATATGGTTTGAAACTGTTTCCATATAAACAATCATTGGCTTCAGATTTGTGAATTAGTTGTGTACTCTGCTTTAAAAGTGAACAGAAATGTGCTTTTGTGATCACTTTTTAAACTGTTTATGTGACTTTGATTCAAGAATATGGAATATAACATAGATGGCATTTGTAATGGCAAAATTGCCTGTTCATAATTCTAGAAACTCTCTCATAATGCAAACATATTCGAGTCTGTATCTAATGAAGGGCCTATGCTGCATTTGGGACAAGGTCTGTGTTGGGAATATCTGAGTTGACCTCAGTGCATTTCAGTCAGTCACATTCTCATGTTCACCACATGATGTCACATGATGAAACGAGAGCACTTGGTGTTTTTGTGTCAATTATGACAAAACACATTAAAAAACAGTACAGTTATTCTTGTA
Source organism: Sinocyclocheilus anshuiensis (assembly GCF_001515605.1). Lineage (NCBI taxonomy): Eukaryota > Metazoa > Chordata > Actinopteri > Cypriniformes > Cyprinidae > Sinocyclocheilus > Sinocyclocheilus anshuiensis. The sequence continues at coordinate 97,524 of NW_015552611.1, read as the reverse complement.
TATTTCGTATATTGTATATTGTATGTGCATTTGTTTCATGCTCTGAAAACACTAAAGTTTTTTTATGCTTGTTGCTCATTGGAAGCAGGATCTTGGAAGTGAAGTCAAATGACGCATCTCTCTGAGGCTGGGGCTGATCAATCTGCTGCGAGCTCACAGGTCGGATGTCCGACTTCAAGCGATGTATCAGACATTATTTCCAAGTAGGAGGACGGAAAAATCAAACTTGGAGTTGTCTGGAATGCAGCACTAGATCAGGTCCCTTAAACTCCGGTCCTGGAGGGCCACAGTCCTGCAGAGTTTAGCTCCAACCCCATAAACACACCTGAACCAGTAATCCAGATCTTCAGAAAGTTACAGGCAAGTAAGTTTGATCAGGGTTGAAGCTAAACTCCGCAGGACAGTGGCCTAGTCTGACTACTAGGTGCGTGCACCTTGATCTACTCAGTCGTTCAGGTAAGTTTGATCAGGGTTGAAGCTAAACTCCGCAGGACAGTGGCCGGCCATGAAAAATGTTAATATTTTAATAATTTAACAACACATTCGTATGTTCATGATTGTCTGATTGACACACATGTAAACAAATAAAGTATTTCTCCACCTCCGCCTTTGCAAACCTCCATTCTACTCCACCGAGATGAATTGCTTCGGGCCCTACACAGTAAAGATTGGCAAACAAGCTGAGAAAAGGTGGGGAATAATTTTTAAATGTCTGACTACTAGGTGCGTGCACCTTGATCTACTCGGTCACATGAATACGGATTCCTTCTTGATGGCACTCCGGCGTTTCATTGCTCGTAAAGGTAAACCATTTGAGCTGCTCTCTGACAGAGGTACCAACTTCATTGGAGGCAATAAAGAGCTACTGGAATCCTATAAATCCTTAACCCCTGACCTTCAAGCAGCTCTGGCCAAGCAGAAGATTTTCTTCCAATTTAATCCTCCACACGCGCCCCACTTTGGTGGAACCTGGGAGCGCGAAATACGCTCCATCAAAATTGCCCTGGAGACCACCCTTGGTGCTCAAACTGTAAGCGAAGAGGTACTACGCACAGTCATGATTGAAATCGAAAGCATTCTAAATTCCAAGCCCTGAGGCTATGTGTCATCTGACATTGCTGATCCTGACCCTGTGACCCCTAATTTGCTGCTGATGGGGCGGTATGATGCTTCCCTTCCTCTCGTAACATATCCAGACTCTGAGCTGCACAGTCACCGTCAATGGCATCTTAGTCAAATCCTTTCTGATAATTTTTGGGCTCATTTCCTCAGTAATTACCTCCCCTCTCTTCAGTCCAGACAGAAATGGCGCACCGACAATCCTAACCTGCAACCTAATACTGTCATCTTGATTCTTGATCCTCAACTTCCCCGATCTCAGTGGTCAGTGGGCAAAGTCTTCTCCCTCCATCCCAGTAAGGATGGCCATGGTAGGGTTGCTGACGTCCAAGTCAAGGACAGGACATACACAAGGCCCGTTGCCCACCTTGTTCCTCTCCCGGCCTTACCTGATCCTCCATAAATTGTCAAATTTGCACTACAAATTTGGGGGCGGCTGTTTTAAAGTTTTTGTGTCCCTAAGCTGCACCCTCAAAGCAGCGCCACAACCCTCTTAGCCTGTCCAGTTCCGTTAGCCCCAAGCTCCACCCACCCAATCTCAAGACAATTAGAACGATCTCACAGACTTTATTAGCTGCACCTGAGTCCACAGCTTGGGCTTTTGTTGCATGTGGTTGTACTGTGCAGAGGACTGAGTTTTATTCCTTTCATTCTGTTTTTCCTCCGTGTGCGTAATTGACCATGTAAGTGCCTTTGTTTGATGTTAAATATTATTTTGTATGATTTAAGTTTGGCCTAAAAGTGTTTATTTTCATGCTTGCTCTAGTTCCTGTTTAGGCATGTGCTTTAGTTATTTAATGTGCAGTTGATGGAACATTGTGGTTGCATTGTACCTTATTTAGCACTGTTTATTGGTAAACTGAAACGCTGTATATCTGTTCCCTTTATAGAAACCACACGCACACACGCACATCTACATGCACAAAACCTCCTTGGATGTACAATAAACTTTCTTATACCTGGTTTAACTAGACTGGACCTGTTTTTACTGACAGCCCCACTGGCTTCAAACTAGCTACCTAAACATCTGCCACCTCCTTAACATGATCCTCCTTTTCAGAAATCATAAGGCTTTAACCTTAGGTTATAAATGGAACATAACTGTATCTGCACGGTGGGATGGTGTTCTAAAATATAGGTAAACATGTTCAATGTGTTTCCTCTTTTTGCGAACCGTTTCTATCCTCGAGGACAAATAAGCGTTCATCTTTTCTATATCCAAAGTATTTCCATACTGCCAATTTTAATTTATATTTCGACGTGGGATAGAGATTAGAGATAACGGCCTCTGTCTCTGATGTTGTCTCCAACAACTTAAGAACAGTTAAGTGGAAAGTTGTTGCCTAGGCGCAGGTGAGATCCTGCGTCTTTTATTTTCTCCCAATATCGTAGATAAGCAAATGTACATGGTATGATAATCGCACCTGTTTATACCGTGGTATATCCTCATACCGGTATATCGTTACAACCCTAGCAACGAACAAAGCTGAAAAATTCTTTAAATTCCAAATTTCCAAATCAAAAAAGACAGCTACGACACATTCTTTAATGAAAGCATCAGGAACATAACTTAAGACAGATAAGATGATCTGCACCTAATATGTATTATTCCATAGATTGTTCCTAACTACAATTTTCATCATGTAATTTGCAATCAGTAAGTGATCATTTGTAAAGAGCAGCTCATGTGTTACAGCTCAGTCAGTTGAACTCACAGCAGCAGAAAGAGGCTAAACACTTCAAATATACTTTACAATGTGCTTCATGTGTGAGAGTCAAATATGATCTTACCACAGTTTCTCCAGTTTACAGTGAGGATCCTGTAGTACGTCAGAAAGCAGCTTCACTGAATCGCCTAGTTTATTCCACGACAGATTCAGTTCTCTCAGGTGTGAGGGGTTTGATCTCAGAGCTGAAGTCAGAGCAGCACAACCTTCATCTGTTACGCCACAATTATACAACCTGTAGAGAACAATGACACGCTTTACTCTCTCAGATCAGATCAGTTTAGCTGTGAATCCATTATTAAATATAAAGTACAAACTTAAAGCACAAATCAATGTTTGATGGATCATTGACTGAGGTCAAAAATGTCACAGAACAAAAAATATGATCATAAAACATCCAAAGTTTAATTCAAGAAAGAGAAAAACTTCTTTATTGCACTGTCTGTACTTTTATGCAAAATCTGTTTTATTAATGACACTATTCACTACATAGATCTGTACTAGTATGTATGGAGGAGTGATTGTGTGTGTGTTTACAGGTTTCTCCTCCATCACCAAATACAGTCAAATCTGAGATCACCTGCATTGTTAGATATTATTTGCGTATTGCAGTTCATTATTAAACATTGTAATAACATCCATCCGTTTTCCAATACGTTTTATCCTCTGCAGGTTTGCGGGCAGCTGGAGTCTATCCCAGTGTCTTGAACGGATGGCCAGGCCATCACAGGGCTCACAAACATTCACACCTACAGTTAACTTATAGTGTCCAATTCACCTCTGCTGCATGTCTTTGATTGTGGGGGAAACCGGAGCACTCAGAGGAGACCAACACAGACACGAGGAGAACATGCAAGAAAGGCCTCCTGACTCGGGGACTCAAAGCGGGGACCTTTTTGCTGTGATGCAACAGCGCTACCCACTGAGCCACCCCATGTAATTGTCACGAATCCGGTCCATGGACTTCCGTTCAATCGCCACCAGAGGTCACTCTTCCGTTACATTGACTCTCACACTACACAAACTGTTGCATGTCATCCCGGACTACATATCCCATCATCCATTGCACTGATTGCACACAGCTGTAACCAATCTCACACTCACTATATTACACCCACTCAGATCTTTTTCAAACTGCCGAGTATTGTTTAGCGTGTATCACTGCTATAGCTGATAGCTACCTTACGGAGCCTGCTTAGTTTTCCTAGCCTTATCTTAGTCTTGCCTTGTCTGTTTTTTCGTGTTCTGATCTTTGCCTTGTACCTGGATTATCCTTCTAGTCTCGCCCCTGTTGGATTACGTTCGCCGTCGACTGACCGTTGCCTGATCCTCGCCTGTTTTGACCGCGCCTTTTATAAAGCTTGCAAATGGATCCGTACGTCTCACGTCTTGTTTGCCCCGTAACAGAATACTCGGCCATTCAAGGATCAAGCGGCTTTACCGAAGGACATTGGCCAAGTATGAACACAGCGATTCTAATACTAGCTCTCAAGCAGGGCACACGATCACTTGAGGGTTACATTGAGGAATATTTGGCTTTGGCTAATGGCTCAAAATTACCGGAATCACAGCTGATCATCCAGTCACGTCACATCACAGCTGATCATCCTGAGTCACGTCACCTCGCATCTGATCATCCTGAGTCACGTCACAGCTGATCTTCCAGAGTCACGTCACAT
>NW_015552611.1:92372-92785 GCF_001515605.1 Sinocyclocheilus anshuiensis | reverse complement strand
CCAGAAATGTCTCAACTGGTCATCCAGAGTCACGTCACGTCACAGCTGATCTTCCAAAGTCACGTCACATCACAACTGATCATCCTGAGTCTCGTCACGACACAGCTGATCGTCAGGAGTCTGGTCATGTCCTGTCTGTTGCACCCAGATCTTCAAGGTCAGTCTTTCGGTATCCCAGTATGGTATCTAGTGTGAGGGATGCACCACTGATGTCTGCACGCACAGCTGGTAACCCTTCTGTTCCTGAACTAATTCCCCTGTCTGAAGCACTTCCCATGATGGGGATCACTTTATGTTGCGTTTGGGCTGCGTACACCACCACAGATCTGCCCGAGGTGGCGACGTCCACTGTGATGTCTCCAGAGGAGGCGGCTGACGCTGCAGAATCTCTTGGGGGAGTGACGCTCGCTTCT
>NW_015552611.1:90394-92355 GCF_001515605.1 Sinocyclocheilus anshuiensis | reverse complement strand
CCAATCTTGAACGGTCTGTCACAGCCCAAGAACCCACCTCTGTACTCTTAACCCTGCCTGTCATGAGCCCAGAAACTAAGAACGCACACCATGTCTGCCCTGTTAACCCTGTCACTGCCAATCCAGTTCCCGTCCTGACTATCAAGCTGAAGGAGACTGTTAAAGAACTATCTGCATGTCCTGTTCCGGCCCTTGAGACCATATATGCACTGTCTGTCTCCTGTGTTTCAGTTTTCCCTAGACTCTGGTTCCTGCCATGGGCTCCTGATCACTCTGGAAAGGCAGATTTGTACTCGGTTTGGTGTCAAAAGATAAGCCTACTGTCCTTACTCTCCCACTTACAGTATGTGACTGGTTTCTTTTGTAATTTTGTCTGATGGACTATGTGCACTACGTGTAAACAATCAATTTAAAAGGTTTTTGTTATTGCAAAAAAGAAAGGGTTAAAATGAACACAGAAGTCCACACATGTACAAGAAGCAAAGCTGGTCACAATTTTTTACTTTCTGTACATCTTGATTGACAGATGTCTCGTCTAATCAGTGATAAATATTCAATTTGCAAACAATACCTAGCTTTTCTGTTTTGTCTGATTTGCCATTGTGTTTTCCGACTTTTGTGTTTAGTGTTTAGATTTGCCATTGTGTTTATAATTTGTTGTTTTGTTTTGTATTTGTAATTTTGTTTTCAAAACTAATTTATTTTGCACTTCACATACAGTATGCCATATATTATTTTACCCCAGTTTCTCCAGTTTACAGTGAGGATCCTGTAGTACATCAGAAAGCATCTTCACTGAATCTCCTAGTTTATTCCACGACAGATCCAGGTCTCTCAGGTGTGAGGCGTTTGATCTCAGAGCTGAAGCCAGAGCAGCACAACCTTCATCTGTGACGCCACAATCATACAACCTGTAGAGAACAATGACACACTCTTCAATCTCTCATATCAGATCAGTTTAGCTGTGAATCCATTATTAAAGATAAAGTACAAACTTAAAGTGTTAGTTCACCCAAAAATGAAAACTATGTCGTTAATTACTCACCCTCATGTCGTTCCACACACACACCTGCAAGTCCTTCATTCATTTTCGGATCACAAATAAAGATATTTTTATTAAATCCGAGAGCATTTTCTCCCCCCATTGAGATAAACGCAACTACCACATTCAAGATCCAGAACGGTAGAAAAACATAATTAAAGTTCTCCATGTGACTCCAATGGTTTAACCTCATTTTTATGAAGAGACACCAGTGCTTGTTTGCACAAAAAAAACAAAAAAATTACCACTTTAGGAAAATATTGACTTGCAACCCAGTAGGGGGCGCACCACGGCGAATGAGTGTTGGGTTGACTCAACAGTGAACGTGCTTCTGTGAAAAAATTTATTTTCCAAAAGAATATCCAGTGCATTCACAGAAGCACTTTCGCTGCTTAATATTTTAGTAAATAAAGTAGTCGTTTGTGTGTGTGTGTGCAAACAAAGCACTTTTGTCGCTTCATAAAATTGAGGTTAAACCACTGAAGTCACATGGAGAACTTTAATGCAGAAACAGCATGATTGCAAACACATCAAAGTCCCCAAACAACACTGTATTGAAAATATGAGGCAAATTAGACACTTGTTAGACAAATGCAAAGATAACCCAATCTGTTGACTCTTTTATAAACCCAAATGAAATAGTCATATAGCGAAAGTTCATGAGTAGGCTTGTTGCCCACAGCCCAAAAGTCCTTTCAAGCAAAAAAAATAAAAATAAAGATGATACTCAACAGCAACTTTGGTGTAGAGAGGAAATTTAAAGTCCAGATGGCGCTAAACTGCAGAAATAATAATAATAATAATAACAATTCATTTCAATGCAGCCGTCACCCCGGAAACCCTGTAAATGAAGCAGCTGCACTACTTTCTGTTTCTGAATCGTGTTTAAATGATTTAAACAGCCATTCAGATTTGTGTA
>NW_015552611.1:75800-90315 GCF_001515605.1 Sinocyclocheilus anshuiensis | reverse complement strand
ATGAAAAATTCTTCTGAACATTCATTAATCTTAGGTATTCCAATATTTAATAACACGTTGTTAAAATCGAAAGTTGCAACTGTGTTATTTAATGAGCTAACATGAACTAAGACTTTTTTAAACAAAGATTAATAACTTCTGTAGCAAATGTAGCTATTGCTCATTGTGAATGTTAATGCATTCACTAAGGTTAACTAATGAGGTCTTATTGTAAAGTGATACCTATTGGTCTTTATAGTTATTTTGCACTTTAATCGGTGTAAAACTTTTAACTTTATACGTTTTTCTGTATTGCTTTATTGCATTTAAATGTTGTTATTTTTGTTGTAAGAAAAAAAGTTATTAACTTAAGTGAGCGTCGTGCAGGGCTTTACTGTGGCAGTGTCACAGAGTCCACAACTTCTTTTTTTAATCTTCACAGGACCCTCCCATTTAGGAGCTAGTTTAGATGAAAAGAAATCATCGGCTTTTGACATCGGATGAGCACGGACCCAAACCAGGTCTCCCTCTTGGAACTGTACAAATTTCCGTCTGGCATTATAATATCTGACTTGTTTGGTGTGTGCTTTCCTCATTGCCTTTAGAGCATCCTGCTGGAGTTGTTGTTGTCGTTCTATGAGGGAATATCCTGATTGTCCCAGATTTGGAGGGTGAGCAACAAGTCATTCTAGGGGACCCTTCAACTGCCTGCCCAGTGCTAGTTCAGCAGGTGAGTGTCCTGTGGTCTCATTGCAAGCGGTGTTAATAGCTTAACGAAATTCAGCCAGCCACCTGTCCCAGTCACGATGGCTTTCCCCTACAAAGGATGCCATCATGGTCTTGATAGTTCTGTTGACTCGCTCCGAGAGATTTGTTTCAGGGTGGTAGCTGGTGGTGAGCTTCCTTGTTACTCCCCATCTCTTACACAGATCCTCCATCAGCTGGCTTAGAAACTGGGGCCCATGGTCTGACAGTAGGAATTTTGGAACTTCCCACCTTGTAAAAACCTCCTCTTGCAGAATCTGGCAGATTCGATGTGTCTTGCTATCTCTGATGGGAAAAAGCTCTAGCCATTTGGTGAAATAATCGACTACTACCAGAAGATACACATTCCCCTTTATACTTTTGGGAAGGGGCCCCATAAGGTCCACCCCTAACATGTACCCTGGCTCCTCCACCTCCATGGACTGGAGAAAACCAGAGGGTTTGGTGTTGCTGGGCTTGTATTTCTGGCAGACTATGCATTCTTTCACATACTTCCATACATCTTTGCGCACTTCTGGCCACCAGGCGACTTCTAAGATTTTCAGAAGTGTCTTCATTCTTCCTAGATGTGCCCCTAGTGGATTGTTATGGAAGTAATTAATGAAGGTAGTGGTTAGAGTCTTGGGCACTACTAGCTGGTACTTTGTACCCGCAGCAAAGGGCGACACTCTGTACAACACTCCTTGCTGGTCTTCCCATCTAATGCGGTTGATGTCATCCGTGATTCCGAGCCCCCCCTTTAACTCACTCTGGGCTTTTAATATTTCTGCCATGGTTGATGGGATATCCAAATTCCAATGGGAGGATTTCTCGTCAACATACACCACTAAGGGAACGTTGCAATGCTGAGCTCTTGACAAGGCACTACATTCAACCGTCCCTTCCGGTATTGTACCTAGAAGTGAAACCGCTGGAACCTTAAGGTCCATCTCGTCAACCGAGAGGTAGTTTTGGGTGAGTTAAAGGCCCAGGTCAAGGCAGCATGGTCCGTATACACCACGAACAGTACTCCCTCCAGGTAGTGGTGCCATTTTTCGACAGCCCACACCACTGCAAGGCACTCTTTTTCTGTGGTTGAATAGTTCACCTCTGCTCCCCTCAAACCTCTCGAGGCATATGAAATCACCTTTTCTTCTCCACTGATGTTCTGGGTTAGAACTGCTCCCAGGCCAGCTGAGCTAGCATCCGACTGGACCGGGAAGGGTTGCGACAGATCAGGTTGAACTAGTACAGGGGCATGTTGTAGAGCATGTTTGAGACTCTCAAAGCTCAACTGGGTCTCTTTGGTCTAAGTCCATTTCACCGCTTTCCTTTTAAGGTGGTTCAATGGGGCAGCCAGTTCAGCAAAGTGTGGGATAAACTTGTGGTACCACCCAACTAACCCCAAGAACCTCTGAAGTTCCAACAAGTTTTGTGGGGTTGGGTACTCACTAATGGCGGTGATCTTGTCCGAGTCAACTTTTACTCCCTCCTCGGACACAACATGTCCCAAAAACTTGAGCTCTGCTTTCATGAAGTGGCATTTCTTTAAATTTAGGGCAAGATTAACCTCTTTCATCTTATGAAAGACAGCTTCAAGATCTTTTAAGTGTCGTTATTGGCTTGGGGAGTAGACAATAATGTCATCTATATAGACGAAACACACACTTCCTCTTAACTTACCCAACACTTTCTCCATCAACCTCTGGAACGTGGCCCCAGCATTTTTCAGCCCAAAGGGCATGGTCAAGAAATGAAATAATCCAAAGGGGGTTATAAAGGCTGTCTTTTCCCTGCTGCTTTCTTCCATTTCGACTTGCCAGTATCCAGATTTTAAGTCGAGGATACTGAAATAATGGGCATCTTGCAACGACTCCAGTATATATAGTGGATGAGAGGCATCGGGTAGGCATCTTGGGGAGTTTTGGAATTAAGTCGGCGATAATCCACGCAGAACCTTAGACTGCCATCTGTCTTTGGGACCAATACTACTGGAGATGCCCAAGGGGATTGAGACGGCTCGATGATGCCTTCTTGCATCATCTTATCGATCTCCCTTTCCATCACCTCTTTCTTTAAGGGAGAAACTCTATAGGCTTTCGACCGAACTGGCATGTCATCCATTGTTACAATCCGATGGGTAGCTTGATTGGTTCTCCCTAGAGTTCCAGAACAGACAGTTGCCCATTTATTTAGGAAGGGTTGGAATTCCGGAGGATGACTTGCTATGATGTATTTTCTGCTAGTGACTATCGCAGTGGCTGTCTCCAGCTCTCCACCCTTCTCCATTGGCACAGCCATGAACAACGAGGTAACCATTTCCCTCTTCAGAATGCACTGCTATTCCCACTGTGGTTGCTGGAGAAAAGGGTAGACTCGAACTTGCCCTTTGACCTTGAGCTCATAGCTCATTTCAGCGACATTCAGCTGTACCCCAGTTTGTCTCAGGAAGTCCAGTTCGAGGATCAGAGGAAATGCCAGGTGTTCATTTGACATTATATAGGTGTCAATGGTCCAGACCATTCCATGCCACTCATAAACCACAGGACTTCTACCCTCTGATATGTGAGCCTTTCCATCTGCCACCATGAACATCCTGTTTGAAGTCTGCAGCAGTCTTTCTTCTGGTTTTTTTACAGCCTCCCATAACTGTTTCTGCATTAAAGAGTAGGTTGAACCAGTGTCGACAATGGCTTTGACGTGGTAATTCCTCACATCTACAGCCACTTTCAGCAGAGGATGTGTGGTTGTTTTAATCAATGAGACATGTTGAACTGATGTACTTGGTGATTTGGATTGTTGGTCACGTCGGAATGAGGCACTCTTTATTCCTTCATTAGTTACCTTGAGTTGGTTGACTCGAGCCCAGTAGTCCTTCTTTGAATTCAAGTCCCTCTCTACCAAAGATCCCACTTTAATTAGCTGCTCTACGGTATGCACTGCACCTCTGAGACTGCTCGCCAGGGAAGGGTTACAACTATTTAGAATTTGTCTTACTACCTCCTCTTCTGGCAAGTCATCCCTCCATCTCAGACTCAGAGCTCTATAATCATAGGTAGTCACGTATACTCTGATTTGGGCCCTGAATCATAGCCTTTAGCTGGTCTTCTAACTCAGTCAGGTAATCGGTAGAAAGAAAGGCAGACATGAAGGAGTGTTTGAACTCATCCCAGTTGCGTATCTTTAACTTTTCAGCTGCCCACCAACTCCTCGCAGGACCTGTTAGCACTGCATTGATTGTGACAAGCATATCCACATCTGTGAGAGGTCTGAATGACAGGAAGTTTTCACACTTTTCAATGAACTCCAAAACATCACAGGTTTCACGGTTTTGTCCGAAGGTAGGGAACTCTAGGTTGAAAGGAGGTTTGGGTGCCAACGAAGAAGGAATTGCAGAGGGAAGATATCCTGGATCAGAAAAGCTATGGCTAAAAGGACGGGGCGATAATGGGGTACTGGTTGTCTTTACTCGTGACATTTCATTTTCCAGTGCTCATCACGCCGCTTAAGACAATTCACCATCTCTGTCTCTAAACGGGTCAAAGATCTATTCATTCCCCTTTCTAATGCATCGAAACGTTGATCAATGACATCCCCGAAACAGGCCTCCCTGTTAACAATGCTGTTGTTGCTGGCCATGAAATAATTTTTGAGCATTTGCACCTCTGTCTGCAGAGCCTGGAGGATTAAAGAGAGTTTAGTTATTTGAGTTTCAAGTTGTTCAAACATTTCTCTCCTAGGTTTCAGCATTGGGGGATCATCCTCTTCACTTCCTCCAGCCTGGCTACCAATATACATATCACTCATCATGGAACTTAATTCTATTACCGGCAATGGTTCTCTGTATGAAACACCACGGGGTGGTTGATAAGGATGGGCCTCTGGACACTCATCCCCCTCACTTGCCACTGCCTGCTCACAAACCTTATCTGATGGGTTATCCATGATTTACAGAGATACTTTTGCAAAAATATAAAAGGTACAATATCAATCTTTAAACAGTATCTCACAATAATTCAATCCCCATACGGGGCAACATTTATAACAACCCCAACTCTTTACAAAAGGGTTGAATCGTTATCACAAGTGGTTTTGACTATTGTTTCCTTTTACTCGTTTGCCAAAAATGTAAAACACAGAAACAGCATGATTACAAACACATCAAAGTCCCCAAACAACACTGTATTGAAAATATGAGGCAAATTAGACACTTGTTAGACAAATGCAAAGATAACCCAATCTGTTGACTCTTTTATAAACCCAAATGAGTAGGCTTGTTGCCCACAATCCAACAGTCCTTTCGAGCAAAAAAATTATAATAAAGATGATACTCAACAGTCCTTTTCTGCTTTGGGGGTAGAGAGGAAATTTAAAGTCCTGATGAAAAACACAATGTCCCCAAAAAGAGAAAAATATAAGTCCACTGGTTCAAGGCCCCACAAAAAAACAGGTTATCCTCCAGCTGTAAAAAGTCCCCAGAGTATAGTCCAAAAACGTATATCCCCGACCAGAGCGTGCCCTATGAAATGGTTTCAAAGTCAAATCTAAGACTTTTTAGATTTCAAATCTAAGATGATCTAAGACTTTTTCTATTTACACAAAAGGCCTATTTCTCTCAAATATTGTTCACAAATCTGTCTAAATCGGTGTTAGTGAGCACTTCTCCTTTGCCGAGATAATCCATCCACTTCACAGGTGTGGCATATCAAGATGCTGATTAGACAGCATGATTATTGCACAGGTGTGCCTTAGGCTGGCCACAATAACAATGTCTCTATTCCCAGAGATCACTTTGGACAATTACACAGAGCTAGTTTAGCCAAAAAACCAAGCCACCTCACCAAACACAAAAAGCTTCCTTTTAAAATGGCCGCCTTTTCCTCTTATCCATATGCCCACCATAATAAGAGTCCTTAGAGGCCAACAAAAGTCCCCCTCAAACAACATGCTTGTGCAAATGCTCAAAATCAACATACACTCAGAAAAAAAACTAAACTATAAATACATAGGCATGGCACATATACATAATTACTTTTTTTGTAACTTAAGTGAGCGTCGTGCAGGGCTTTACTGTGGCAGTGTCACAGCACTATATCTGTATTTTATGCAAAATGTCTGTCTTATGCAAATTTATTGATGACACTATTCACTACATAGCATGTGAGAGTCAAATATGATCTTACCTCAGTGTCTCCAGTTTACAGTGAGGATCCTGTAGTACATCAGAAAACAGCTTCACTGAAATATATATATATATATATATATATATATATATAGTGTATATATATATATATATATATATATACTGAATTAATTTATACCATGAGAAAAAGAAATGCACATGAATTTCTTAATGTCAAAATATCCAAGTTTCATGGGAAAATGTACACAAATAAAAAAATGTTAAGACTGGATTAAATCACCATTTTTCTATTAATTGAGGAAATTGTAATTGTATGTAATTGTATTGTAATTGAGTAAAACTGAAATTAATGTAATTCATCTTTTAACAAACTTTTAACTGGTTGAACATGATTAAAACTAATCCTCAAGCTGGACTGTGAAATGGCAGATAGTTAATGTGTTTTAATGTAAGTCTGAATCTCGCTCTTGTCATTCCAGATGTCTCAAAGAAATATAAATAACAAACAATTATAATTAATAACTACCTTGTAGATTTAATTGTTGTCTTCAAAAGTGTGTGTTCAAGTATGCTGCTGTTTTGCTCCATTAACTGATTCATCAGATTTGAGGAGATTTGAGCTGCTGTATATATGAGCTGCTTCTCCACTTGTTTGGTTGCTCTCGATTTCTGCTTGCTCTTTTATGCCAGATGAGAAATATTTAAATTCCTTCTTTATGTTAATTTTGACATTTTTAACTGGAAAACCTGAATTATTTATATGCGACTTCTCTGACTTTGTTTGAATGCCTGAAGAAATCTTTTACAGTGTCTCTGTATTGAAAACACATCAAAATGCTGACCACTAATAATAGCTATAGCACTGAAGATTTATGAGCTTTTAACTTAGATTTTCTTAATGTTTTAACAGTGAAGTGATTGTTCTCAGTGATACTTACTGAACTGATCTGGATTCTTTAATCACAAGCAGCAACTTCTGAAGAACTTTCATATTTTCAGGATTATTCTGTTCTTCAACAAATTTATCAAGACGAAACTCATTCAGTTCCTCTTCTGATGTCAACAACACAAAAACTACAGCTGACCACTGAGATGAAGAGAGTTTGGCTTCCTTTATTCCTCCAGATTTCAGATACTGTTGTATTTCCTCCACTAGTGAACGATCACCCAGTTCATTCAGACAGTGGAACAGATTGATGGATTTCTCTGGAGAGTCAATGGTCCTGATCTTCTTCTTGATGAACTCATTGCTGTCAGAGTTGCTTATTTTCACCACTAATAATAGCTACAGCACTGAAGATTTATGAGCTTTTAACTTTGATTTTCTTAATGTTTTAACAGTGAAGTGATTGTTCTCATTGATACTTACTGAACTGATCTGGATTCTTTAATCACAGGCAGCAACTTCTGAAGAACGTTCATATTTTCAGGATTATTCTTTCCTTTAACAAATTTATCAAGACAAAACTCATTCAGTTCCTCTTCCTCTCCACTCTCACTCTCTGTGATGTAGAGCTCTGTGTAGATCTCATTCAGCAGTGTTGGGTTTCTCTGCATCGCTGTTCCCTCATACAGACGCTCAAACTTCTTCATCAGATTTGATCTAAACATGATGAGGACTTCATGGCTGGAAAATTAAAATACTACATTATTACATGAGTTACAGAGATAAATGTACAGAGCAAAATGTATTTTCATGTTTTCTGTGTTATGACACATTGAACATATCATAGGGTTTATGAAACGTGTCAGTTATTAATGATGTATTTGAGTAATGTGTGATGATGCACTGCATTAAATCCCACAGTTTACCTCACACCAGGATACGTGCTGTCTTGTGGTTGATTCATAGTCTGGTCATATTTCTCACAGACGGGTTTTGTTTCTGATCTGGGTGGCAGGATTGATCTTGAATCAAGAATCAAACACTCTGACATTGGTGACATTTTTCTCATGACCTTAATAACAGTTGCGACTTTATTAAAAATGCACTTGCTCAAGGTCACAACTGTAAAAAATAAACAGCATTTAAGTAAATGTAAATAAATAAATAATTCTACTCTGTGCTCTATATCTGCTCGTTGTCATTAAATCTACTGGTTCCTAGTCAGACTTCTGTTCATATTTATTACACTGCTGTATAATTTTGAACGTTTAATTTAAAATATTTTACTATAATAATATCTTTTACACTTTTACAAAAAAAATTAAATAATAATACTTGAGGTTAAACCTTGTGTCTTCACTCTTAAAATTAATTAGATGATCCAAAGAGGCATCACTCTTCATAGACACACAGCTGGGCTCTGGTTTTGATCTCTTCTGATGAACTGAACTGTAACAAAGAATACTTTGAATTACTGTATTAATATTAACGTTTCATTTTTACTATGTGGATACAGAAACAATAAACTAAAGTTCTTTCATAGTGTCACGAATCCGGTCTACGAACTTCCGTTCATTCACCACCAGAGGTCACCCGCTCACTACATGGACTCTCACACTACACAGACTGTTACACTATACCCTGGACTACATTTCCCATCATCCACTGCACACAGCTGTAACCAATCACACGCTCATCTGAAAGCTATTACACACACTATATAACACCCACCCAGATCCTGCTCAAGTTGTAGAGTATTGTCTAGCGTTTTTCACTCACCAAGTGTTAGCTGTTATATGGAGTCAGTTTATAGTCATAGTTTTGTCTTTTTCATAGTTCCTAGTTTAGTTTAGTCTAGTCTTGCCTTGCCTGTTTTTCCCGTGTATATGTCTCTGCCTTTGTTTTTGGATTGCCCTGTCGTCTTGCCGTTTGGACTCTGTTTGCCCCTGCCTGGACCATTATCGTGTACCTGGATTATCTCTCTCTGTCTAGCCCTCTGGATGTCGTTTGCTGATCGGAGACCCTCGTCTGCTCTTGGATTATTCTTGTGTCTTGCCCGTACCATACCTGTTTGCCATTGTTTGACCCTGCCTGTGTTCTGAATATGTTTATAAATAAAAGCTTACACATGGATCCTCATGCCTCACGTCTCATCGCCTCCGTTACACATAGACTCTCTGCCATAACTAATATGAATACCATAATAACATAAATACCTAATATAAAACAGAAACACAATATAAATATGACAAACAGCTCTGGCTCTGAGCTCTTCTGCTGAACAGATTTAATGATGACATGCATTTTAATAAAGGACCTTTAAAAATAAAAAAAATAAAAAAAGTTTAACCTAAAAAAAAAAAAGTGTTGAAAGGGTGTTTCTTGTGAATATTTAGATCTGGTGACTTTTGGGAAAATAAAAGTTGATGTATTTCACATATTTACAATATTTATAGGGGACTTACATGTTTAAAAAGTTATTGTTAAGCGTTAGCTTATGTTTATGTTGAAATGTTATGAATTAAATTTTTGCATTTTTCATAATCTGCCCAGAATTGTTTGTATCTCAGGGGATCCGTCACCTTTTTAGGGGAATAAATCATGATATTTTTTTTTACATATAGTCTCTGTGGTCTATAGACTTTAGACTTTGCAGCCTATTTCAGAAAATCAGTTCAATATTTCAAACTCTTAAATGATAATCTATTTTCTATTAATCTTAATCATTAATCATTTAGTTAGCTATATATATATATATATATATATATATGTGTGTGTGTGTGTGAAATAAGATACTCAAAAACACAATATAAAAAAATATGTACAAAATATATATAGTTTGCATATGTGTGTTTGTTTAGTATTGTATTTCATTAGTCAGGTTTTTATGGCTCATATATGCAATTCAGTGACTATTGAGCAATACACAAATAAACCTTCCTCAAAAACCTGTTGTGTCATATTCAACATTTAGCCCAGTACATGTTCATCTTGAATTATTACTAACAACATAAACGTTGTTCTTGCATTCTTGCACTATATAAAAAAATGAAGATTTCAGAGCAAAAATACTTTACTTGATAACAAAAAAAAAAAAAGCATGAACTATCAATCAGAGAGCAGAAGGCATGAAGTAGATTTTGTACAACAGGTTTACCAGCAAAGCTTTGATCATGTTGATAATTTATAGGACCTAGAAATCTGCGTGTCAAACATGATACAGTAGGCTAATATATTCATAAACAGACCTAAATAGAGGGCAGTCGTGGCCTAATGGTTAGAGAGTCGGACTATATGTGCACTTGGATGGAGAAATGCAGAGCACAAATATGGACACCAGACTTGGCCACACATCACTTTCACTTTCACTTTATAATTATTGTTTAACACAATATTAAAACAAATGTTTACTGTAAGTTATGAGAGAATAAAATGTTTTAAGAATGTAGCAAAAATGTTAACACACATTGACTAACAAGCTTTGTGTTTTCAATCAGTTTATTCCCGCAAAGGGGCGACTGGGATACAAACATAATTAACAATAAAAGTCATGTTTTGAAAAAAAAAATAAAAATCACGCATTTGTATTATTTGTGTCCTAATAAGATCGATAATAGCAATAAATTAATTTTCTGATGTGTCTTTATAGTCTTGCTCTTTTTAGGGTTAATATAGTGTGTTTTCAATGTACCTGCATCCTGGAGAAAGCTCTTGATCTCGGGGCGTTCGTGTGTCTTCCATGATGCAGCTGAACAGACAGAAGAGTGAGATCTCCAACACTTACTCTGGGTGGAAATGACAAACTAATCATTCAGCTGAACGGATCCTGAGAGTCGGAGAAACAGCAGAACGACGGTGGCGTTCACTCAAACACACAATGTTAGTCTTATGCGAACACAAATGCTGAAATTAACCACAGGCAATACTAGACAGCAACGAAACCACTTCATCTGCTTAAAAATAAGAGTTTCAAACACATATCAAAGAACACACGTCCTTCAGGAGAAATATGAAAGCGGAAGTCACCTGCAGCGTCGACTCACCTGCGCTTCCTCTGCCAGTGACGTCACACGCATTCTCCACTGCTCGCGGATCTCTTCTTCTTTTATTTTAATGCCACATTAACATAACACTGGATTTTCTACATTTATTATCAATTTCATCTAGGCCTATATGCTTTTTTTTCTTTCTTCTTCTTCATGTATGTCAAACTAGATTCACGGCGCTGTGTTTGTTGTTAGGAAAACAAAAATAAAAGAAGCGGCCAGAATTAAGCAGCAGCGAAATATAGCAAAATTACTGACCTGTTCAGGGCTTCAAGTGCAGGTTTCATCTGTAAATAGTCTACGGTATTTTTGTCTTTGTTAATTCAGTTAAATATTAAACTGCTAGCGAATGTTTATCAGTAGCATCCCATTATTATCCTCAGTCAGAATACTGTTGAAGGACATCATTATTATCTATTAATAAAATTAGCAGACAGATGTTCACATCTATTTATAATAAAGGAGGGAGCTAGAGCAGACAACACCACAAAAATATGAGTCATAATAATGCAATAACGTGTTCAGTATTATTTTTCTATAAACATATTGTACTAATTTTGAGATTAAGGCACTTTAGAAAATTTATTGTAAAATATTTGTATAAAATAGTTATTAGCTTTTTTATTATATTATCCAAAGGTACATCAGCTGGCAAACCTTAGGCAGTAAAGGCGTAGAGTCTATTTAAAGGGAATGATTGTGGGGGAGTTTGGTCAAACTATGGCAGTGATACAGTTTGTGCTAAATCAGACGGAGCCATCTGCGGAGCCATTTAGTGTCTGTGCACTAAAACTTTAGTCTCCTGGCTACCATGACAGAAGCTGCAATTGCAAAAAAACAAAACAAAACAAAAAACAGCAGCTTATAGATCTTGTTGGTCCGACTTTGTCGAGACAAACTTGGAGTTACTGTACCCCCTCAGCCCCGAAATTCAGCTGCTGGCGGCTCTCCTCTTTCTCTCTTTTTTCTCCGCCATCTGTTGATTATACACTCTAAAAAATGCTGGATTGTTTCAATCCAACTTTGGGTCAAATATGGACAACTGTTGGGTTAAATTTTTAAATTACATTTTTAACCCAAAAGTTGGGTTAGTCCATATTTGACCCAAAGTTGGGTTGAAACAACCCAACATTTTTTAGAGTGTATGTTTCGCGTATTGCACTTTTATTGATATATTTGATATATTTTAATATATAATATTTTATAGCTCATCGAATAACAGAAATGAGTGACTTACACCAATAATGTGATGCGGCTGCTGGGTAATTAACCCTGGTTGAGGAGTAAATGAAGACACTATGGAAAATATATCACGATAATATAAATGACTCTTTCAAAGGCCAGTGAAGGCAGACTGCCAGTTAGTGATAGCATGATACATTTGGGCATGAGGTTGCGGGTTCGTGCACTCATTTCGAAATTTGATAAAAAAATCCAGGGTTGGATTTAGCTTGCAATTTGGATTATTTTTATAAGATCCCATGAGTCCTGATAAATGCAATTTCAACTATTTCTGAAGTGCTTCTTGTTGGAAAGCACTCTTACCAGAATGTTTTTCTGTTGGACTTGTGTAGGCCTATGTTGTTGTTGTTTTTCTTTTGTTAAAATCTGTTAAATTATTAAGCAGTGTCTCGTGTAGGTTTTTTCCTTGTATTTTATGTGGATTGCCACTGGGAGGTGCTCTGGGCATATATTTTTCTTTCTTGGTTTTCTTCCCTGATGTGATGTATGATGCAAAGTGAAAGTAAAAGTTTCACGGAAGTTTGTTGCGTTCTAACAGGAAAGAGTTCCATGTCTTTATTTAAAAACATCACTTATTTTATCAAGAGCACCGCTTTCTCACATAACGCACTGAAGCAGTGAATAATCCATTCTCGAGCTTTCAATATCAACCAGTTCAGCACCACCGCCATGGACAGCGCCAGGTAACGTCGCACGTAAGAAAGCAATAGTTCGGGAAACACGCCTAGAAAATGTATACCTTTAGTTAAGAGTCTTTGTAGCGCGCTAAGAGACAACGTTATCAGGAAACGCACCACAGAACAGTTTTTTTTTTTTTTTTTTTTAGTCAATGTCAAGTCAGTCTTTTACAATCATAAAATCTTCAAAGACATTCAGTAAAGGTTTTAGGACGTCACAGAAGCAGTAAGAGCAGCCAATGGGAATCTGTGGGAAGAAAACTGTTATCAGTAGGCTATTCCTGTTCATTAAATGACTTATAATCATTACTTATCTTATATTCATGTTTGAAAATTTACATCAAAAACAGCTTTACCTCGTGCTATCTTGTTTGTCAGACATTTGTTTCATAGCGGGACCACAGCTGCAACAATGGCACTCTAGATCAATAGCGCTCCTGTTGTAGTCAGTGGAGCGCACGGAAACTTAGTCACATATAACAGCGAAGTCGCGTCGTGTTTCAGCCCTGGTCGCACATTCGTTTGGCGGGAGGTGAAACTTCCACGATGGCGCTGGCGCGTCGTTCGCGTTTAGTGGAGATCCGGTGAATAGCTGCGACGAACATTTAAACAAAAATGTGAGATTACAGACGTTGTCCCATTTATACAGTAATAACCCAACAGGCTGAACCCAGCATTTGGGTTAAAAAAATAACACAGCATTTTTAGAGTGGTCAGTAAATAAGAACAAATGAACAAATTATAAGCAATAGCACAAATAAATAAATAGAACAAAGATAAAAAATGTAACAATGCTTTAGGTTTTTGGTTTTTAGGTGTTCAGGTAAAGAAATTGAATAATCAAATGTAAAATAACATTGCATAATTTTCTATGTAGCCTATTTTTTCAGTTCAAGCGCAGATCGAGGCTCGCGCGCTCCGAGACGCGGCTCTATGTGCATAGAACACACTGAACAGAGCTCTGTTTCGCGTCTTCTTGCCCTTGAATGCTTTAAACGCTCTTGAATGTTTAAATCAGCAAGGCCTAAAACACGTGCAAATGATGGTTTTTGCTTGTTACTATTGGCCTACAATTATCCAGGATGTGACAGAGCAGCTTCTTCTGACTTTCTTTTTTCCAATTAAAATAGATGACAGACTCTTCTACGTCGGCCCCAGTAGGCAGTACATCCGGCTAGTTGTCCTGTCAGAGGAAGAGAAGAGGTCTGTTCTTACGGAGTGCCACAATAACCCTGGGACTGGCAATCACAGTGGCGTCAGAGGCACTCAAAACAGGGTTATTGCTGGCTACTATTGGTCTACAATTATCCAGGATGTGAAAGAATGGGTAATGTACTACATATGTGGTACTTTATTTTCACTTCTACTTTTGCCCGTTTTGTTTTCTTTTCAAGTATCTATACTTAAGAATATGTACATTCTTGCCACCTCTGATTGTTAGATACCTCCTTGATTTAGAAGTTATATTTATTGTCATCACCAACTTGTATCAACTGGCTATTTTTCTAGACATTTTGATAAAAAATTTGTGTTGCTATTTAGGTCAGATCTCGTCACCGCTGCCAGTTGAATGATTTGCACTACAAATCATCTGCACTGTTCCCCAGCCAGCTGCTTGACTTACGATGTTTCTCTTTGCACATGTACAGTATTATGTGAAGCATCCGTATAGTCTGTATTTTATTTAATTTATTTATAAACTTGCAGGTCAATGGGCATCAGTGTTTAAGGTTGATAAACACGTGTACACAGATGCATATAATACTACCTGCCTGACATTGGCATGTGTTATTCAGTT
>NW_015552611.1:66368-71036 GCF_001515605.1 Sinocyclocheilus anshuiensis | reverse complement strand
GGGTTCATCTTTTTTTTATGTTGTCATTTATCCGTAATGTTTTAATGTTAAGTGTCTCTTGATTTGTTTGATTTGTATTGGATTTTTTCTTCTTTTAAATATCTTAAGTTATTTAAAATATTTTTTTTTATCGTAAGTAGATTTTTATTATCTTAAGTTGTTAAAAATTCCAGATTTTTTTATCATAATATTTATATTTAAGTGTATTGTATTTATAACAATTCTTTGGCTATGGTTAGACGTCTATTAGATTTTCACTGACAGCCCAAATTCAGCCTTGTTTTAGCCTAGACCCATATTCACCATCTATTAGACGTATATATGTAGTCGTTTAATAGCCGTCTAATTGATGACTAGTCTATAAATGGGCTATGATTAGACGTCTATTAGATTTTCACTGACAGCCCAAATTCAGCCTTGTTTTAGCCTAGACCCATATTCACCATCTATTAGACGTATATATGTAGTCGTTTAATAGCCGTCTAATTGATGACTAGTCTATAAATGGGCTATGATTAGACGTCTATTAGATTTTCACTGACAGCCCAAATTTAGCCTCGTTTTAGCCTAGACGTCTAGGCTATATTTAGACGTCTTTTAAACTTAAAATTGCTGGGAAGAAACATTTTTGTTTCACAAACTGTAGGCAGAAGACAGGGAGAGGAAAATTAAGAATAGAAATTTGTGAAGATTAAGTTTTTGTGTGTAAAAAGTGCCTGTAGTGAAGTGACATGTGGCCAAGTAAGGTGACCAACACACACACCGTGAACACACACCCAGAGCAGTAGGCAGCCATTTTTGCTTCGGAGCAGTTGGGGGTTCTGTGCCTTGCTCAAGAGTCTCACCTCAGTCGTGGTATTGAGGGTGGAAGAGAGTACTGGTTATTCACTCACCCCTCCTACAATTCCTGCCAGACCTGAGACTTGAACCCACAACCTTCAGGTTATAAGTCCGACTCTCTAACCATTAGGCCACGACTGTAAACAAACACATGCCTGCTCTCACCCACACTTACACACACAAACATGAAAGCATGCTACACTCACACTTATCTCACAGTTAGATACAACTCTTACAGTACACACACACACACGCACACACAGAAGCAGACACATCATAGATGAAATCGTGGCATTTTTATACTACACATAATGCATTGTACTTCTGTTGAAACAACTAAATTCTTTGTTTTTGTCCTTCTGCTGGTGTGTTTTAATTCTTTACATTTGTCCTTCTGTTGGAGCGTTTAAAATCCTTTAAATTTAGTCCTAAACATTTACGACTGTGAGTTCGGTTTCAAATGATTCACTAAGGTTTCGAAGCTTCATGAAGAAGCACCCATTACTTAAGAGTGAGTCATTCTGCAAAGCAATTGGTTCAACTGAATCAAAGCTTTGAAAAAAGTTTCTCCCATCACTACACACATTAACGTGAAATATCACAGGCAGCGAAGGATACATCTATACTGCCTTCAGAAATCGATCAGTTTCCCCCCATATTGTACGTTTTTGCACTGCTCTGCTGCACCCCATTACACTTCGCTCTGTTTATTGTTAGGAAGACAGAAAGGTTTAAAAATGACATTTTTAGGCTACTCTGCCTCAAATATAATGCATTAAAATGCAAGCACTGTTAATGCAATGTTGTTTTTCAGTTAGTGCAATCTTGAAATCTTGAGTGAAAGCATTATTTGTTTCTCCCATCACTACTGTATATAGTACAGCATTGAAGTACAACAACATATGATCCAAACTCGCATTATAGCATCAATCAAGTGTTTGAAATAACCTCCTTCTGTAAACTGATGTGGCTTCTAATCACAGAATGAGGCGGAAATTATATTATTTTACAGTACTTTATACAGTGATAAAGGCTTTGTCGATTAGCATTGCATTATAAATATACATTATCCTTATGAAAAATACCTGAGATGGCTTGAAGAACACTGATAAACCATACAATGGTGCAATGGTGAGCTAATTCTCTTCATGTTTCAGTCACTAATATTCAGCACTCATTTTCATGAGCCAGTATAAAAGGAGAAAGTGATGTAAAGTCACACACACAGGAGACAGTGTGATGTTGTGTGTCTCTGTGTCTTCAGTCTCTGCTGATTGTGTGACTGTGACGTCTCTGTAGCAGCTCCTTATTCACCATCAGCTGATCCTGAGGAAACTGGACTGACGTCTGAATACTGAGAGTCCTACAATAAAACACACAGACAGTCACATATGAGTATGAGACATTACTGCTGTCACATCACATCAGCAGATCCATTTCAGAAAAACACAGCCGGAGATATTAGTATATTCATATTACAGCCAGAGATATGAATGGACAACTGATCATAGATTAATAACAGTAAATGATCAACAACTACTATCAGTTACAGACACTGTAAGAGACTAAAATATTCATATATTCATAAATCAGTGTCATCACAGAATTAAACACAGTTTAAAGTACAGAGACTAAAGTGGAGCTAAATTATTCTCTTATATTCTCCAATCACACACACAGGAGGTCTGTTACTGAACTTGGGTCATTTTAAAAACTTTAAATAAACAAACACTCACAACAGTATAATGTCTGTAGTTTAGAATGTGGATCATCCTTCAGATCAGAGAGTAACTTCACTCCTGATTTTCCTAGTTTATTCCCAGACAGATCCAGTTGTCTCAGGTGTGAGGGGTTTGATCTCAGAGCTGAAGCCAGAGCAGCACAACCTTCATCTGTGACGCCACAATCAAACAACCTGTAGAGAATAAATGAGAGTTTGAATTGTAGTTCAAGTGTCTGTAGTTTGTTATTGACTCTGGTCTCAGAGCAGGAGAGGAGATATAATGACAAGCATTGCCACAAACTGCTGCTGATAGAATAAGATTTATGCTTGCTGATGCTCAATGGTGCTGTTTGAAAGTGTCATGTGCTTCAGGACTGAACAGACACACAGAGCTGAATGTGAATTCATAGTGATATGAGTGAGCTGGTGCAACGCATACCAGGTTTTCGCTGAGGAGCCGAGCCGGTGACCCGGCCACTCAGCGATGGTACAGCAGCCGTGGCAACGGGACGTGACGTCTCCATTCCTTCTTCAGGGAACGAGGGTTTCATACGTAACCGAGACGTTCCCTTTCAGTCGGTGACTACGAGTCACGTCGTGACCGACAAATTGGGATCCCTACCAAAGCGCCATGAATGCTGCCCTTTCCAGTGTCCTGTGCAAGCCTCCTGCGCCCCTTTTTGGTGTAGGCTGGGGCTCGCAACAAGAAGAAGGTCTCGTGCGAGCCTCCTGCGCCCCCTTTTCGGCATAGCCCGGGGCTCGCAACAAGAAGGCCAGTCAATGTTGTCGTAGCACTACCCACTTAGTGAGATTGGATAACACTGGGAAAACGTACCCATTCCACTTGGAACAGGAACGTTGCTGAAGCCCCATCGCTCCCGAAGGAGGTTTTGGAAGCACTTACACATATGAACAACTGTTTAGGTGCATATGGAAAAATAGAGGTGATTGTATCCATCTTGGAAAATGGCAGAGAGTCTGCCAGGGAAACACAGGCTCTAAGGCTATACCGTGGACTTTACACATATGGGATCCACTTAGGTCTCTACATACAGGCCCTCTACCGGTTCTCACGGATTCATCGAGTGATGGCCTGGTGCCGGACATTCCGCCATGACTGGCTGCCGAGGGGATGGAGGAGCTCAACAGGGTCTACAGTACGGACTCTCTGGAGCAATTTTAGCAAGCCGACACTAAATCAGGGCCTCTCAGCACTTCTACCCATTTGAGATGAGAACACAGGAGGATACTTGCTCCACACGAAGGCTATAGAATCTAGCGAACGTGTTGGGGGTCGCCCAGCCCACAGCTCTACAAATATCTGTCAGCGAGGCACCACGAGCCAGCGCCCAGGAGGATGCAACACTTCTAGTAGAGTGAGCTCCCTACCTGAGCAGGCAGGGCACACCCTGTGCCTGATAAGCCAGGGTGATGTCATCCACAATCCAGTGGGCCATCCTCTGCTTAGAGATGGCCTTCCCCTTCTGCCGGCTTCTGTAACAGACAAAGAGCTGGTCTGAGGTCCTAAAGCTTTGTGTCCGGTCTACGTAGCATCTCAAGGCTCAGATGGGACAAAGCAACGCTAGGGCTGGGTCTTCCTCCTCCGGGGGGCAGCGCTTGTAGACTCACCACCTGATCCCGCTGCAACCCTTGCTGCAAAAAGGAAAGCACGACCCTGATCGGGCATTTCCGGGGGTCTTCTCGACGAGAAGAACACCACTCGACAAACAGGTTCCACTTCAAGGTTTAAGCATGTCTCGTAGACAGTGCTCTCGCCGAAGTGATGGTGTCAACTACCTCTTGGGGTAGGTCACCTAGAACCTCCGCGTCCCGTCCAGGGACCAGACATGAAGTTTCCAGAGGTCTGGATGCGGGTGCCACAGGGTGCCCCGTCTCTGAGCCTTCTGCCGGCCTCCGTAACAGACAAAGAGCTGGTCTGAGGTCCTAAAGCTTTGTGTCCGGTCTACGTAGCATCTCAAGGCTCAGATGGGACAAAGCAACGCTAGGGCTGGGTCTTCCTCCTCCGGGGGGCAGCGCTTGTAGACTCACCACCTGATCCCGCTGCAACCCTTGCTGCAAAAAGGAAAGCACGACCCTGATCGGGC
>NW_015552611.1:65211-66084 GCF_001515605.1 Sinocyclocheilus anshuiensis | reverse complement strand
GGGATGGAGTCACCATTCTCCCGGGAGCGCAGCTCGAGACAGCTCGTCGGCTGCCCGGTTGAGCAGCCCAGGAAAGTGAACAGCACGAAGCGACCTCAGATGCTTCTGACTCCAAAGGAGGAGGTGGCGGGCGAGTTGCGACATGCGACGGGAGCGCAGACCACCTTGTCGGTTGATGTTCGCAACGGTCGCTGTGTTGTCCGTTCGGACCAGCATGTGCTTGCCTCGTAAGCGTCCTTTGAGAAGGTTCAAGGCAAGGTGCACCACTAACAACTCTCGGCAATTGATTTGCCAGTGCAGTTGGGGGCCTGTCCACACCCCCGACACTGCGTGCCCATTGTACGTGGCCCCCCAGCCAGTGGTGGAGGCATCCGTGTAAACCACAGCATGCCTAGCGACCTGTTCCAGGGGCACTCCTGCCCGGAGAAACGCAAGGTCTGACCACGTGGTGAAGGTTTGGCGGCAGGTTGGTGTGACTTGGACCCGGTGAGTGCCGCGTAGCCACGCCCAACTTGGGACTCGGCCATGGAGCCAGTGTTGAAGCGGTCTCATATGAAGCAGCCCCAGCGGCGTGACTGCTGCTGCAGCTGCCATATGCCCCAGGAAAAAGTGTTCCCAGCGGTGTAACTGCCGCTGCAGCTGCCATATGCCCCAGGAGCCTCTGAAATTGTTTCAGTGGGACCGCTTTCCTGCCCTTGAATAAATTCAAGCAGTTCAACACCCTGTGAGGTTCAGTCCAGTTCAGTCCTCTGTGAGGCATGCTGTCTGTTAGACCGAATCCAACTCCATACCGAAAAAAGAGATCCTCTGCATCGGGGAGAGTTTGCTCTTTTCCCAGTTGACCCGAAGGCCCAACAGGCTGAGGTGTGAGAG
>NW_015552611.1:60684-64881 GCF_001515605.1 Sinocyclocheilus anshuiensis | reverse complement strand
TTCCTGCGTGAGGCGTGCTGTCTGTTCGACCGAGTCCAACTCCATACCGAGAAAAGAGATCCTCTGCGTCGGGGAGAGTTTGCTCTTTTCCCAGTTGACCCGAAGGCCCAACTGGCTGAGGTGCCGGAGCACCAGGTCCCTGTGCTCGCACAACTGATCCCGAGACTGTGCTAGTATAAGCCAATTATCTAGATAGTTGAGGATGTGAACACCCTGCTCTCTGAGGGGAACAAGAGTCCTCTCCGCGACTTTCGTGAACCCACGGGGAGACAGGGACAGCCCGAAGGGCAGGACCTTGTACTGATATGCACGTCCTTCGAACATGAACCGCAGAAATGGTCTGTAGCGCGGAAGGATCGACACATGAAAGTACACGTCCTTCAGGTCGATCGCTGCAAATCAATCTCGGGGACGGAAGCACCCGAAGATGTGTTTCTGCGTCGACATCTTGAACGGTAACCGGTGAAGGGCCCGGTTCAAGACAGGTAGGTCCAAGATTGGTCGTAACCCACCGCCTTTCTTGGGTACAATAAAGTAGGGGCTGTAAAACCCCGTCTTCATATCGGCTGGAGGGACCGGCTCTATCGCATCCTTCGCCAGTACTTGGGGGGACGCCGGGCGAACTGAATCGCATAGTCGAGGCTGATGGTCCGCAGAAGCCAGCGAGATGGGCTGGGTAGCGCTAGCCAGGCACCCAGATAGCATGCAAGCAGGACCAGCGGAACCACCAGCGAAGTGGAATGCAGGGACCCAACTTGGGCGGCTTGTGGGCGGAGTAGGGCCTTTGTTGACGCTCTCGAACCGCCCGCTGTTGCCTGCTGGCGAGAGAGGAGGATGAGTGTGATCCGGTGTTGATCCGTCCGCGACTCTCCGTGCCCTCCTGGGAGCCAGAGATAGAGAAAACTGCTCTTTCGTCGAGAATTTGGGTGCCATCGACCGTGAGGCCGACGGCGGGGCAAAAAGAAACAAAAGATTCTCCACCAGGCCCTCCTCCGGGGGAGGGAGTGGTGCATTCACCATCTCCCAAAGAGCAGATCCCTCCATCTCTGGGTCGCCCGTCTTAGGACCGCTTGCTCTTTCACTTACCGCCAGGTTTGACGGGGGCCTGGACGGGCGGGGCGGCCTGTCTATGCCCGGCTCCACGCAGAGGCCCGCCCTCGGCGACGAGCAGCTGCGATGTGACGAATTGCCTCAGTCTGCTTCTGTGGAGCCGAGAACTGCTGGGCAAAGCTCTCGACTGCATCGCTGAAGAGGTTTGACACAGGGGCATTGAGGAACCGTACTTTGTCACATCCCTCATGTCGGCCAGACACAGCCAGAGATGGCGCTCCTGGACCACAAGTGTGGACATCGCACGGCCCAGAGAACTTGCGGTGACCTTCATCGATCGGAGCGCGAGGTCAGTAGTGGTTCGGAGATCTTTCAGAACTTCTGGATCATGACCACCCTCGTGCAGGTCCTTCAGTGCCTTGGCCTGATGAACCTGCAGTAACGCCATAGTGTGTAAGGCGGAGACAGCTTCTCCACTAGCCGTATAATCACTGCCGGTCAGACCAGATGAATGCCTACAGGTCCGGGAGTGGAGCGACGGGTTTCCCCGCCAGGAGGAGGCGGTCTTAGGATACAACTGCATCGCTACCGAACGCTCCAACGAGGGGATCGCCGTATACCCCCTAGCTGCACCCCCGTTGAGGGTGGTGAGGGAGGAGGAACCATCAGGCCGGTTTCTGGCAGTAAAAGGTGCTGTCCATGACCTGGTGAGATCCTCATGCACCTCCAGGAAGAAAGGCACCGGGGCGGGGCGCTGAGAACCAGCACGAGCCACCCCGAGAAACCAATCGTCCAACCTCGAGGGCTCGGGACGCGGTGGAGGTTTCCACTCGAGTCCTATTCTCTCGGCGGCCAGTATAGCCGACATCTCCGGATCTGATTCAGGTGTTGCCACCATCCCGGAGGGCGGCAGCGCAGCCAAATCTTCCTCTCCAGAGAGCTCTCCCTCTGATGCAGTGATCAACATCCGGTCGTCGGTAGGAGCACCAGAAGGATACCGCTGGTACGCTCTTCGAAGAGGGCCCAGCGCGTTCCTTTGGCGGCTCGACTGGTTCTGAAGTGCTAGAGGAGTGGTGGGCCCCCGAGGGTTGGTTCCCTGAGGGGTTTGCCACCACTGTAAGCCTCAGACCGCCCGTGCTACTGCCCAAAGTAGTCCTCGCCTGGCTGCCGCCAGGACGAGCACTAGATTGTGGCAGAAGCAACGGAGCTCCGCCCCCCTGGAGGTAACGGAGCCTGGTCCGCAGCTCTGAGATGGTCATCTTCCCGCAATGAGAACATGACTCATCCACGAATGCCATCTCAGCGTGTTTAGTGCCCAGACACGTGAGGCAGCAATCGTGACCATCACCACTCATCCACGAAAGCCGCCTCAGCGTGCTTTATGCCCAGGCACGTGAGGCAGCGATCGTGCCCATCACCCGGCGCCAGGTAACGACGGATCCAGAAACGCAATGGGTGAAACGGCATCTTAAAAAGACGATCCGTCGTCTTTACAAAGACGCACCTGTGTACTCTTCTAGAGAAATGGGCTCTTTCAGGGAAATGCTCTTTTACGTGCTGAGACGCACAGAGGAAATGGCCGCTTGCAGCACGACAAGGGGTATTGCAGCCTGAAGTGCACAACCCACTTGACACAGGAACGACCACCACTGAAGCATCATCCGCCAACACAAAAAGCTCCCTAGAGCGCGCTGAACTCGTCATCACCACGAAGATATTGGTAGGAGCAGAACGATGTTATCGCTCGGCTCCGAAGCGAAAAGCTGGTATGCGTTGCACCGGCTGCCTTTTTATGCTCACGCTGTGATCTGCGGCAGCTGGATGCAATCATCGCATGCCAATGTCCATTGGCTCGTTTAGTTTACACTCGAAGTAGATTGGTCTCTCGAAGCGAGATCCCAATTCGTCGGTCACGACGTGACTCGTAGTGACCGACTGAAAAGGATCTATTGCCAGAATCGACCGAGTACAGGCTCAAACAACACATTTTTGGCACAAACACTAAAACTAAAAACTCTTTAGGACTGGAATAATACCACAAAAAAGAAGACTTTGCCTCCCACTGCCAGCAGCTTACATTCCGGAGACTGGAAAACACAGCTGTCTATATTCAAACAGAAGAGAAAGATCAGCCAGCAGCTAACATCGCTACTAACAGGCGCTCAAGGTCGAGCAGACAGCGGTTTTCAGCTCAGAGCGCAGCCGAGCCCAGGACTCTGATAGTGGGTGACTCTATTATCAGAAACATTAGTAGCAGAAATACAACAACATATTGCCTTCCTCAAGCAACCATTTCTGATGTAAACAAGGAACTTCTGAAAATTCTAATGAAGCACAAGACTGCGAATCGAATCATCATCCATGTGGGGAAGAATGATATTCGGAAAGAGCAGTCAGAACTCCTTAAGAAGGACTTCAGTGAACTCTTTGAAACACTTCAAAGACTCAAAGTTCAGTCATTCATCAGTGGACCACTCCCAGCAAGGGGAGCTAATATGTTTTCACGGTTGCTTGGGCTGAACACATGGCGACAAAGTATCTGCAGCTTAAAAGGAGTCAATTTCATTGACAAATTCAATCTTTTCTGGGGCCATAGACAACTGTTTAAACTGGATGGCCTCCACCCAAACAAACTTGGTGCAAGAGTGCTAAAGGACAATATCTACTTCTCCCTCCGTCATCCTTCAGTATTGTGTGCCAAACTACTCAACCTGAATGGCACACACACACCTGGACAGAGTATGAGTGACGACAGGACTTCATATCAGCTTCCGAGTCATCATGTGGTTGACATCCACAAGGACACTGATAACACCACGCAGCCACAACAAGCACTGCTCATGGAAACTATCCCGGCTGAGCCCTGCCCACAGAGCTCATCACAGACAGACTGTGACGTATCAGAACAGCTCCAAGACTCAGCACCCAAGGACGACTTTCTGAAAAAACAGCCAGGGAAGCCAGGACAACATATTTCAGCCACCAGAAACAACAGAGCCAGAGCCCCGCTCACCAGACACATTATTCCTCTCTCCAACATCTCCACTTCTAAGCTTCTCACAGAAAATGGAGGAACTGGTTTATGCTGGGACCAAACTTTCCCACTCTTTTGCTGCAAGCCCCCAGATATCAACTAAAAAACGGCGG
>NW_015552611.1:59264-60094 GCF_001515605.1 Sinocyclocheilus anshuiensis | reverse complement strand
GACCAGTATGTGGTGCTGTAATTCTGCCACAGAGATACACTAAAAACAGAGAAAAAGACTTAGACTATGCGCATAAACCTTGTGCGCGGTATACAAACGAACTTGGAACAATACGTTTATTAATCTGTGTTAATGTTAGTTAATAAAAAGACAATCGTTCAGTGTTTGTTCATGTTTTTGTTGCTGTTACGTGGCGTAGCGGTGTCTGACTGGGACGAGACGTGGGCTGATGACGTCATCGTTTCAGAAAATATACAGATTCGCTGTCCACACGAAAACGTAAGGGCGGCGTTTTCAGATTTATCCACTCTGGGACCCGGCTTCAAAAAATACCGGTTTCACTCTCCCAAAACGCCGGATCCGTGTGGACGAAACGCCTATACGATATAAAATTTATGTGTATACAGCTAAACGCATCTCCGTGTGGACGGGGCCTAAAAGGAGTCAGCTTCATCGACAACTTCAATCTTTTCTGGGGCCATAGACAACTGTTTAAACTGGATGGCCTCAACCCAAACAAACTTGGTGCAAGAGTGCTAAAGGACAATATCTACTTCTCCCTCCGCCATCCTTCAGTAGTGTGTGCCAATCCACTCAATCTGAATGGCACACACACACCTGGAAGTGACGACAGTGACGACAGGACTTCATATCAGCTTCCGAGTCATCATGTGGTTGACATCCCACAAGGACACCACGCAGCCCACGCAGCCACAACAAGCACTGCTCATGGACACCATCACGGCTGAGCCCTGCCCACAGAGCTCATCACAGACAGACTGTGACGTATCAGAACAGCTCCAAGACTCAGCATCCAAGGACGACTTTCT
>NW_015552611.1:58704-58952 GCF_001515605.1 Sinocyclocheilus anshuiensis | reverse complement strand
CTGTTTTATCACGTGATAGAAAGTCTAAGGCCTTCTCAAGCCGTACGGCTGACTCATTTAATCTGCGGCCTGTTATGCATCAAACTAATATTGCTGTTCAGACAAAATGCAATGCCATCAAGTTAGCATTTTTAAACATTCTCTCACTAAAAAAATGTATCATTTCTAATCAATAACTTAACCACAAACAACCTGGATTTTATGTTTCTAAATGAAACATGGCTAGAAGACAGCTGCAGTGCAATGGT
>NW_015552611.1:56918-58609 GCF_001515605.1 Sinocyclocheilus anshuiensis | reverse complement strand
GGGAGCAATTAAATTACACGCGCTCCTTCTTTGCCGAGGACAATTATTATAATTACCAGAAAGTGCAATCAAAAATACAAACGCAAACAAAAATATAACGTAGAAATAGGCAGAAAACGAAATATTCCTTCCTAGCAGCAAGTAATAATTCAAACAGCAGATCTATAAACAAGTATTACGCAGGACACTCACGTGCAGCCGTCTGTCTCTTCTGTTGACTAATCGCTTGGCCCAAGTTATGACAGTGACCAAGCAGTTTAAATACTCTACGGTCGCTGTGGCCGCCTTCTCATTTATTGAATGAGCACTGTGCAACGTCCGAACTGATTGCATTATATTTTATGTATAATCATTTTCCATTCTTAACTGTTTTAAATTCATTTTAAACCTCTTAAATCCATTTTTAAATCATTTTCTAAGTTTTTAAATTCCTTGTTTTATTGTTATTATTATTATTTTCTTTTCTTTTATGTAAAGCACTTTGAATTATCATTGTGTATGAAATGGGCTATATAAATAAACCTGCCTTGCCTCTGTAAGAGGGGCCACAAACACACCAATTGACTAAGAGGCACCAGGTCCTTTAGAGTTGGGAGGTGACAGCTCTGAAGGTAACCAGTTACCGATATCAGTTGACACTGGTAGAGACTCTGCAGAATCTGATGGTGTGACCCTGAATGTGGAAGCTGCAGATGAGTGTGTTCTGTCTCAGGGGTTAGAGACTGGTGAAATGCTGGTGAAGTACCAGTTCCAGCTGTGCGCAGAAGCAAGCGAGCGACTGGGGGTGTTCACACAAATCCTTTTCATGCACCCAGGTCTGCTTGTCATGCAGTAATTGTCAGCACAGATATGGTGTCTCAAGTGCTGACCAGTATTGAAAGTGCGTTGTTTGAGAAGGCAATACAGGGTGTCATGAATACTGAACTTGTAATTGAGTAAGTCATCGAGGGCGCCAACTACTTGCAGGGGAGAATGTAACCGGGTGGTAAATAATATAAAAGTTGATTTCTCTCTTTACATGTTTAAACTAGTTATTTAATCGTTATTTGCTGTGTTCTGTAAATTACAAAGTGAAAGAAAAAAAAAAAGTGTATGCCGGTATTTTCTTCAAGTTGTCAGTAGGTGGTGCTGTGTGCATTACGTATGGGAATATGTTACGTTACATTACATGTGATGTGTAGTGAGCAGTGCGAGGGAGACGTGCACTCTCTGTAAACGGTGACATACACTCTTAAAAATAAAGGTGCTTCAAAAGGTTCTTCAAGCGATGCCATAGAAGAACCATTTTTGGTTCCACAAAGAACCATTCAGTCAAAGGTTCTTTAAAGAACCATCTCCTTCTTACCTTTTTATAATCTGAAGAACCTTCTTTCGCCACAAATAACCTTTTGTGAAACAGAAAGGTTCTTCCGATGTTAAAGGTTCTTTATGGAACCATTTAGACAAAAAGGTTCTTCTATGGCATCGTGAAGCACCTTTATTTTTAAGAGTGTATTTACGATCATCCAGTGTGTAGAGCATAATGTTGAGGATTTCAGCCCTCCTGAAGTGAACATGAGGTGTAAAGTAGGAGCTCATTGCTGTGTGAGTATTATTTCCTTTTATTCTTCGCAAGTGATGTGCATATGGGTAAAAGTGAAAGTGACGTGACATGTGGCCAAGTATGGTGACCCATACTCGGAATTAGTGCT
>NW_015552611.1:44423-49196 GCF_001515605.1 Sinocyclocheilus anshuiensis | reverse complement strand
TGACCCAAGTTATGACAGTGACCAAGCAGTTTAAATACTCTACGGTCGCTGTGGCCGCCTTCTAATTAGCACAGCCAATAGTCTATAGCAGGGCAATTCCTCAAATCAAAACTACAGTTCGCACTTAAACGCAGGAAGGGAGCAATTAAATTACACGCGCTCCTTCTTAGCCGAGGGCAATTAATATAATTACCAGAAAGTGCAATCAAAAATACAAACGCAAACAAAAATATAACGTAGAAATAGGCAGAAAACGAAATATTCCTTCCTAGCAGCAAGTAATAATTCCAACAGCAGATCTATAAACAAGTATTACGCAGGACACTCACGTGCAGCCGTCTGTCTCTTCTGTTGACTAATCGCTTGGCCCAAGTTATGACAGTGACCAAGCAGTTTAAATACTCTACGGTCGCTGTGGCCGCCTTCTCATTTATTGAATGAGCACTGTGCAACGTCCGAACTGATTGCATTATATTTTATGTATAATCATTTTCCATTCTTAACTGTTTTAAATTCATTTTAAACCTCTTAAATCCATTTTTAAATCATTTTCTAAGTTTTTAAATTCCTTGTTTTATTGTTATTATTATTATTTTCTTTTCTTTTATGTAAAGCACTTTGAATTATCATTGTGTATGAAATGGGCTATATAAATAAACCTGCCTTGCCTCTGTAAGAGGGGCCACAAACACACCAATTGACTAAGAGGCACCAGGTCCTTTAGAGTTGGGAGGTGACAGCTCTGAAGGTAACCAGTTACCGATATCAGTTGACACTGGTAGAGACTCTGCAGAATCTGATGGTGTGACCCTGAATGTGGAAGCTGCAGATGAGTGTGTTCTGTCTCAGGGGTTAGAGACTGGTGAAATGCTGGTGAAGTACCAGTTCCAGCTGTGCGCAGAAGCAAGCGAGCGACTGGGGGTGTTCACACAAATCCTTTTCATGCACCCAGGTCTGCAGTAATTGTAGTAATTGTCAGCACAGATATGGTGTCTCAAGTGCTGACCAGTATTGAAAGTGCGTTGTTAATACAGGGTGAGTGTGTTCTGTCTCAGGGGTTAGAGACTGGTGAAATGCTGGTGAAGTACCAGTTCCAGCTGTGCGCAGAAGCAAGCGAGCGACTGGGGGTGTTCACACAAATCCTTTTCATGCACCCAGGTCTGCTTGTCATGCAGTAATTGTCAGCACAGATATGGTGTCTCAAGTGCTGACCAGTATTGAAAGTGCGTTGTTTGAGAAGGCAATACAGGGTGTCATGAATACTGAACTTGTAATTGAGTAAGTCATCGAGGGTGCCAACTACTTGCAGGGGAGAATGTAACCGGGTGGTAAATAATATAAAAGTTGATTTCTCTCTTTACATGTTTAAACTAGTTATTTAATCGTTATTCGCTGTGTTCTGTAAATTACAAAGTGAAAGAAAAAAAAAAAGTGTATGCCGGTATTAGTTGTCAGTTGTCAGTAGGTGGTGCTGTGTGCATTACGTATGGGAATATGTTACGTTACATTACATGTGGTGAGCAGTGAGCAGTGCGAGGGAGACGTGCACTCTCTGTAAACGGTGACATACACTCTTAAAAATAAAGGTGCTTCAAAAGGTTCTTCAAGCGATGCCATAGAAGAACCATTTTTGGTTCCACAAAGAACCATTCAGTCAAAGGTTCTTTAAAGAACCATCTCCTTCTTACCTTTTTATAATCTGAAGAACCTTCTTTCGCCACAAATAACCTTTTGTGAAACAGAAAGGTTCTTCAGATGTTAAAGGTTCTTTATGGAACCATTTAGACAAAAAGGTTCTTCTATGGCATCGTGAAGCACCTTTATTTTTAAGAGTGTATTTACGATCATCCAGTGTGTAGAGCATAATGTTGAGGATTTCAGCCCTCCTGAAGTGAACATGAGGTGTAAAGTAGGAGCTCATTGCTGTGTGAGTATTATTTCCTTTTATTCTTCGCAAGTGATGTGCATATGGGTAAAAGTGAAAGTGACGTGATATGTGGCCAAGTATGGTGACCCATACTCGGAATTAGTGCTCTGCATTTATCCCATCCAAAATGCACACACACAGCAGTGAACACACACACACACCGTGAACACACACCCGGAGCAGTGGGCAGCCATTTATGCAGCGGCGCCCGGGGAGCAGTTGGGGGTTCGGTGCCTTGCTCAAGGGCACCTCAGTCGTGGTATTGAAGGTGGGAGAGAGCGCTGTACATTCACTCCCCCACCTTATACTTATATATACTTATACTTATGTTATACAATATACAATATAACAATATACTTATGATGCTTTGTTTTCTTTGTACAAGCAGATTGTGAAACTAAAGCATGTAGTGCATCAGAAAGATAATTATCCACAGAGTAATATAGAGCTGTGAGATTTAATTGTATCACTAGTTTTGCGTATTTTTATTTATTTATTTGTTTATCTAAAATTTGTTTTACTTCTTCCTTTTTTCTGGTCCTTTTTGTGAAAGCTGTGAGCCAGAACTGTTTCTTGTATGTTTCTGAGACAACCGTTTAGAAAGAATCATCATCACTCTTGAAAAATAGTAAACTAATAAACTACAAAGAAAGTGAACCCCCTAAATGTGTTCCTGGTAGTAAATCTAAATCCTCGGTCACATTAAATAATGCTTTTCTCAGGATATAAGACCAGGATGGGCAAGGAATGGGATCGGTCCTGGAGGACCACTTATAGGTCTCGAGGGCCTTTCCTTTTATCAATAATAATGCTGAATGCTCAAGTGATTATAAGTTTCATTCACTCATTGACAGTGTTGGGAGTAACGCGTTACAAAAGTAATGCATTAGAGTCACAGATTACTTTTTGCTGTAACGCAGTATTGTAAGGCATTACTAATCAATTTTCAGTAATATTGTACTCAGTAATGTCCAGTAACGCTTGCGTTACAACACGCTTTTAGCCCAAAATGTAATTGTTCAAAGAAAAAAAAAACAGCAAGACCGCGAGACATTAACGAATCAAAAATGCGG
The DNA here is from genome assembly GCF_001515605.1 of Sinocyclocheilus anshuiensis. Classification (NCBI taxonomy): domain Eukaryota; kingdom Metazoa; phylum Chordata; class Actinopteri; order Cypriniformes; family Cyprinidae; genus Sinocyclocheilus; species Sinocyclocheilus anshuiensis. Next base: position 46,196 of record NW_015552611.1, on the reverse strand, counting down.
CCAGTAAGTTCTATTTCCTGTTCGTGGTCAGTCAATAGGCGGCTATTGACTGACCACAAACAGGAAACAGAACTTACTTACTGATGTAAAATGCTCTGCAGTACATTTTGTCATTTTAGAATGTTAAGTTCTACTTCTGTAGTTATTTTGGTGAAAGTAACTCAAAAGTAATACAGGAGTCATGTAACACATTAAATTCTGAGACAGTACTATTGTAAGGTAAGGAATTACTTTTTTGTCATTTTAGAATGTTAAGTTCTACTTCTGTAGTTATTTTGGTGAAAGTAACTCAAAAGTAATACAGGAGTCATGTAACGCATTACAATTCTGAGACAGTAATATTGTAAGGTAAGGAATTATTTTTAAATAACAGTAACAAGTAATCTATAATGTATTACAGTTTGGAAGTAACTTGCACACCACTGCTCATTGACCACTGTCTTTCCTTTTATCAATGATAATGCTGAACGCTCAAGTGATCATAACTTTCATTCACTCATTGATCACACATTTAGACTCTTGTCTGCTAAACTCTAAACCTCTGGGAGATTCATCCTCTGCAGCAAGTTGCAGAGGCTCTGTATTTTTAACTATTTTAACTATTTTTTACACGTTATCTGAAAGTTCATTATAAATCAAACTACCAGAAGCAAAGACATGAGCAGCAGGTCACCAACTTCATCTTGAGTCATCAGAGTAATTTCTGCTGAGATTTAGTGTTTACTGCACATTTTACCGAGGACAAAGACATGTGTGACTATCAGAGAGATCTTACCACAATATCTCCGGTTTACAGTGAGGATCCTGTAGTACATCAGAAAGCAGCTTCACTGAATCTCCTAGTTTATTCCCAGACAGACTCAGTTCTCTCAGGTGTGAGGGGTTTGATCTCAGAGCTGAAGCCAGAGCAGCACAACCTTCATCTGTGACACTGCAATAATTCAACCTGTAGAGAACAGTGACACACTCTTCACTCTCTCAGATCAGATCAGTTTAGCTGTGAATCCATTATTAAACTTAAAGCACAAATCAATATGTTTGATGGATCACTGGACTGAGGTCTAAAATGTCACCAAACACAAAACATGATCATAAAAACTGAATCTCCTAGTTTATTCCTAGACAGACTCAGTTCTCTCAGGTGTGAGGGGTTTGATCTCAGAGCTGAAGCCAGAGCAGCACAACCTTCATCTGTGACACTGCAATAATTCAACCTGTAGAGAACAGTGACACACTCTTCACTCTCTCAGATCAGATCAGTTTAGCTGTGAATCCATTATTAAACTTAAAGCACAAATCAATATGTTTGATGGATCACTGGACTGAGGTCTAAAATGTCACCAAACACAAAACATGATCATAAAACATCGAAAGTCTCATGAGCACTGTGCTAACTCCAAATGATTGCACTGTACGATATGTATCCTCATTTTTTATTCTTAATTGTTTTAATTAATTAAAAAAAAAATTTTTATATTTTAAAACGTTTATTCTGGTTTCTTTTGTAATTTTGTCTGATGGGCTATGTGCGCTAAGTGTAAACAGATAATCGATTTAAAAGGTTTTTGCAAACACATGTACAAGAAACAAAGCTGGTCACACAATTTTTTACTTTCTGTAATCTTGATCGACAGATGTCTCGTCCAATCAGTGATAAGTATTCAAATAGCAAACAATACCTACGTTTTCCATTTTGTCTGGATTTTCATTGTGTTTTCTGACTTGTTTTGTGTTTAGATTTACCATTATGTTTATAATTTATTGTTTTGTTTT
>NW_015552611.1:38822-44191 GCF_001515605.1 Sinocyclocheilus anshuiensis | reverse complement strand
TTTTTGGTTTTTTTTTTTTTTTTTTTTTTTTGCACGTCACATACAGTATACTTTACAGTGTGAGTCATATATGATCTTACCACAGTTTCTCCAGTTTACAGTGAGGATCCTGTAGTACACCAGAAAGCAGCTTCACTGAATCTCCTAGTTTATTCCTAGACAGATTCAGTTCTCTCAGGTGTGAGGGGTTTGATCTCAGAGCTGAAGCCAGAGCAGCACAACCTTCATCTGTCACACCAGATGCTGATATTTCATTTTCCAGCAGGATTTGGCACCTGCCCACACTGCCAAAAGCACCAAAAGTTGGTTAAATGACCATGGTGTTGGTGTGCTTGACTGGAAATATATTATTGTCAAGAGGAAAATGAGAAACAAGAGACCAAAAAATGCAGATGAGCTGAAGGCCACTGTCAAAGAAACCTGGGCTTCCATACCACCTCAGCAGTGCCACAAACTGATCACCTCCATGCCACGCCGAATTGAGGCAGTAATTAAAGCAAAAGGAGCCCCTACCAAGTATTGAGTACATGTACAGTAAATGAACATACTTTCCAGAAGGCCAACAATTCACTAAAAATGTTTTTTTTATTGGTCTTATGAAGTATTCTAATTTGTTGAGATAGTGAATTGGTGGGTTTTTGTTAAATGTGAGCCAAAATCATCACAATTAAAAGAACCAAATACTTAAACTACTTCAGTCTGTGTGCATTGCATTTATTTAATACACGAGTTTCACAATTTGAGTTGAATTACTGAAATAAATGAACTTTTCCACGACATTCTAATTTATTGAGATGCACCTGTATGTTTGATGGATCATTGGACTGAGATCTAAAATGTCACATATCACAAAACATGATCATAAAACATCCAAAGTTTCATTCAAGCAGGATACATTATATTTATTATATGCACTGTATCTGTATTTTATGCAAAATCTGTCTTAAATGACATTGTGAGTCATATATGATTTTACCAGTTTCTTCAGTTTACAGCAAGGATCATCCAGTCCAGCAGAGAGCAGGTTCATACCAGAATCTCCTAGTTTATTCCACGACAGATCCAGTTCTCTCAGGTATGAGGGGTTTGATCTCAGAGCTGAAGCCAGAGCAGCACAACCTTCATCTGTGACGCCACAATCTCTCAACCTGTAGAGAGATGAAAATCATTCATGTGAAACACTATCAAACAGCTATCAAAAAAAGCAATCAAAAAACTTGCAATTCCATTATAATTTAATTAATTCATACCATGAGAAAAAAAATGCACATGCATTTCTAAATGTCAATTTATCCAAGTTGCACGGGCAAATAAAAAATAAAAACACAAATAAAAAATGTTAAGACTGGATTAAATGACCATTTATCTATTAATTGAGGAAATTGTAATTGTATTGTAATTGTGTAAAAATGTAATTATTGTATTAATACATTTAACTTTAACTTTAACTGGTTGAACATGATTAAAACTAATCCTCATGCTGGACTGTGAACTGACAGATAGTTCGTGTGTTTTAATGTAAGTCTGAGTCTCGCTCTTCTCATTCCAGATGCCCTTCTGTAAAATTAAAAAACTCAAAATATAAATAACCAAAAAATATAGTTAATAACTACTGTGACGAGCGTCCCGAAGCTTCATCAGCGTCGCCCTGGAAACAAGCGAGGAGCACCTGGCCATCATCATCACAGGCTGATCGGTCACAGCTGCACCTCATCAGGCGGCGGCTACATAAGCCACGCAAGCCCTGCCATCTAGGAGATTCCTCCATGAGACTGAGCACTAACTCGCCCTCTCATTTTTCCCACAGACAGCAGCGTGTGACCGACCAGCCCCACAGGAGCACTGCACGGACCCTCTGCACTGGGAAGACGGAAGAGAGCACTCACGGCACCGGAGCACCTACCTGGACCTTTCTCACTAGCACCCATCACCCCAATAAATCCACCCTCCGGGGTATTGATTGAGATTACTTGTCGTGTGATTCTTCACCCCGTTACACTACCTTGTAGATATCAATTGTTGTCTTCAAAAGTGTGTGTTCAAGTATGCTGCTGTTTTGCTCAATTAACTGATTCATCAGATTTGAGGAGATTTGAGCTGCTGTATATATGAGCTGCTTCTCCACTTGTTTGGTTGCTCTTGATTTCTGCTTGCTCTTTTATGCCAGATGAGAAATATTTAAATTTCTTCTCTATGTTAATTTTGACATTTTTAACTGGAAAACCTGAATTATTTATATGCAACTTCTCTGCCTTTGTTTGAATGCCTGAAGAAATCTTTTACAGCGTCTCTGTATTGAAAACACATCAAAATGCTGACCACTAAAATAATAGCTACAGCACTGAAGATTTATGAGCTTTTAACTTTGATTTTCTTAATGTTTTAACAGTAAAGTGATTGTTCTCAGTGATACTTACTGAACTGATCTGGACTCTTTAATCACAGGCAGCAACTTCTGAAGAACTTTCATATTTTTTCCGGATTATTCTGTTCTTCAACAAACTTATCAAGACAAAACTCTTGCTGTCAGAGCTGCTTCTTTTCTGTTTCATTAGTCCTTGTAAGAGAATCTGATGAGACTCCACTGACAGACCCAGAAGGAACCGCAGGAAAAGATCCAGATGTCCATTTTTACTCTGTAGAGCCTCATCCACAGCTCTCTGATGCAGCTCAGATAATGAAACCTGTTTTGATGAATTGAGTTGAAACCAGTCCTTCACTTTAGACCACAAACTCTGTTTCGTGATTTGGTCAAACACATTTCTGTTGTGCTGCGTCGCTGTTCCCTCATACAGACGCTCAAACTTCTTCATCAGATTTGATCTAAACGTGTTGAGGACTTCATGCCTGGAAAATTAAAATACTACATTATTACATGAGTTACAGAGGTAAATGTACGGAACAAAAAATAATTTTTGTTTTCTGTGTAATGAGACACTGAACATATCATAGGGTTTATGAAATGTGTCAGTTATTAATGATGTATTTGAGTAATGTGTGATGATGCACTGCATTAAATCCCACAGTTTACCTCACACCAGAATACGTGCTGTCTTGTGGTTGATTCATAGACTGGTCCTATTTCTCACAGACGGGTTTTGTTTCTGATCTGGGTGGCAGGATTGACCTTGAATCAAGAATCAAACACTCTGACATTGGTGACATTTTTCTCATGACCTTAATAACAGTTGTGACTTTATTAAAAATGCACTTGCTCAAGGTCACAACTGTAAAAAATAAACACCATTTAAATAAATGTAAATAATTAAATAATTCTACTCTGTTCTCTATATCTGCTCGTTGTCATTAGATTTACTGCATTTCCTAGCCAGACTTCTGCTCATATTTATTTATTATAGTGCTGTGTAATTACGACAGTTTAATTTATAATATTCTACTATAATCAAATCTTTTACAAAAATATAATACTTGAGGTTGAACCGTGTGTCATCTCTCTTAAAATTAACTGGAGGATCCAAAGAAGCGTCACTCTTCATAGACACACAGCTGTGCTCTGGTTCTGATTTCTTCTGGTGAACTGAACTATAACAGAGAGAGATTAAAGGTACACTAAGTACTTTCATAGACGTGTTTCTATGTGTGAGCAAATGTTACAATATCAGATGAAAAACTGAAATAATCACATGATAAAACACCATAATATTTCTGGGCTCTGGTTCTGATCTCTTCTGATGAACTGAACTATAACAAATAATACTTTGAATTACTGTATTTATATTAAATTTGATTAAAGGGGTCATTTCAAAATAATGTTATTTTTAGCAGCATCATATGACCCCTTTAAAATTGTGATCTTTTCATTTTTACTATGTTGATACAGAAACCATAAACTAAAGTTCTTTCATAGACTGTCTGCCATAATAACTAATATGAATACCATAATAACATGAATACCTAATATAAAACAAAAACACAATATAAATATGACACACAGCTCTGGCTCTGATCTCTTCTGCTCAACAGATTTAATGATGACATTAATTTTAATAAAGGACCTTTAAAAAAATCACTTAATAAGGAGGCTCTATGGTCTTATTGTTTTAAATAAAAATATAATTTTTAACTTGTCAAAAATAAAAAAGTTGGCGGAAGGCCATCTTTCATATGAGTAGTTATTTAATATAGTGTGTTTTCAAAGTACCTGCATCCTGGAGAAAGCTCTTGATCTCGGGGCGTTCGTGTGTTTGACTTTAACTAGAATAACATTAGATTAATGTCTTACCACTGAATGAGGACTTGCTTCTCCTTTAGTCAGGAAACAAACACTTCTGGTTAACATCATGTTCTCTTCAATTAGACGAGTCAAATCTATCCGAAATCACAATATTTACTCTCGGATATGTATTAATAATAAGTAATTACTCAATAAAGAGAGCAATAAACGAATGTTAGTCAGTAAAACCAAACGACCGTTAATTTTTGAATTACGCGCCTTTCTGTGGAGGACTGGAGAAGCGCGCGCAGATCAGAGGCGCGCAGTAAAGAAAGATACACGCTTTTTATTTGGTTCCCAGAAAATAACTATCATTCATCATTCAGCAGCGGCGATCAGTTCACCGCACTCCGGCTGATAGTACGTCAGGATACTGACGGCCTTCTTCTTCAGATGCTGCAGGAGTTCTGATGACAACCTCTGCTTCATCTCTAGCAGCTCCTGGAGGACAAACGTGAAGATCAGCTTTAAACATCATTTACTGCATCAGCACACCATTAAAGCACAGTGCTGGCTTCAACGCAAGCTGTACTGACAAAATATTAACCAAAATCATTTTATCCTCCCTTTTTGTTCCACAAAAAACTATTTTACTGCAAACACTGAGCATATCAAGTTATAAGAGTCTATTTTCAAAAGTGTGCATTTTAAGATTTATTGCATTATTATTAGTAGAATCTCCTTTGAACAGAACAGAACATTCCTTAAGCAGAAGCTAAGGAGTCTCCTCTCAACCTCTCAAGTGCGAGTCGTAAAACTGAACCGTGGTCAGCTCAGGCGCCAATTGTCTCAAATAGTTCCTGTCCCGCTCGGCTTATCTTTGCAAGAAACACAGGAAGAGTGTGATTCACAAAACCACCACCTGGGTCTGCAAGCACTGAGACAGCAATAACTAACCCCTGCATCTGGACTAATTTAAGCAACAGAACTTCAGTGTTGTCTCGTGACTGGCTTCAGCATAAATAAAAATCTAATAAACAACAGAACAAAGAACGTTGTATCTGGAAATGTTCCAGCGACAGACACTCCTGGACCCCATGACCATTTAACGCATAAATCGATAATCCGATAAACAGAAAGCGACAGATTAATAACTCCATGTCCGAGCGAGAAGAATAGCAGGTCTACACCGCAT
>NW_015552611.1:34668-38231 GCF_001515605.1 Sinocyclocheilus anshuiensis | reverse complement strand
ATCAGTAATTATGTCCCCACTGGATGCAACAAATGCCTAGTTTGTAACGGGTTTTCATGTTTTTTGTTTCGTCGCTCCGGCCGGGACACGGCATCAACAGTATGGCGAGGGGCGTAACATTTCTGTCACACGCTTGAGGTATTTTTGTAAAAATCGACGCGTTTCAAAAAGGCGGGGCATAGAGGAGAAACAATAATGTACAGTATGTGGAAAATAATGTTTTGTTTTTTTTTACTTTAAACCACATAAACACATTTCATTACACCAAATACACAAAATAATGTTATTTTTAGCAGCATCATATGACCCCTTTAAAATTGTGATCTTTTCATTTTTACTATGTTGATACAGAAACCATAAACTAAAGTTCTTTCATAGACTGTCTGCCATAATAACTAATATGAATACCATAATAACATGAATACCTAATATAAAACAAAAACACAATATAAATATGACACACAGCTCTGGCTCTGATCTCTTCTGCTCAACAGATTTAATGATGACATTAATTTTAATAAAGGACCTTTAAAAAAATCACTTAATAAGGAGGCTCTATGGTCTTATTGTTTTAAATAAAAATATAATTTTTAACTTGTCAAAAATAAAAAAGTTGGCGGAAGGCCATCTTTCATATGAGTAGTTATTTAATATAGTGTGTTTTCAAAGTACCTGCATCCTGGAGAAAGCTCTTGATCTCGGGGCGTTCGTGTGTCTTCCATGATGCAGCTGAACAGACAGAAGAGTGAGATCTCCAACACTTACTCTGGGTGGAAATGACAAACTAATCATTCAGCTGAACGGATCCTGAGAGTCGGAGAAACAGCAGAACGACGGTGGCGTTCACTCAAACACGTTTACATGCTACCAAATAACCCGTTAGTAATCGGACTGACGGCTCAATCGGACTGAAAAACCTTCATGTAAACAAGTTAATCGATCCGAATGAGATTTTCTAATACGATCGCGAGTGCATGTAAACACTGGATCGGATTGAAAACCGAAACTGAAAGGACTGCGAGTGCGCGATGACGTAGTAAGAGCGTAATGACGTATAACGCGCGGAACGAGCTGTTCTTCCTGTTGAATGTTTATAAATGAGTGTCCTGTCATTATAAAACTCTCTTTTCACTAAGTGTCTGTGAAGCGGAGCAGAACAACAACCAGCAGTCCTTGTTTCAGATTCATCCACAAACACTGGTTTTGGGCGTTTTTACTGCGAGACAATATAGCAGCACGGCACAGCGGTTTATTTGCTCACTGTCGCCAAATTATGAGCAGAAATGGATAAATATTAATTCTGCTGCTCAAAACAAATAAAGAAACAGTGTAGGAGAATGGTTATTATGGGTAAACAGCGGGGAACTCTCTATATTGCTGCAGTGTGGGCATGTAAGAAATCAATCCAGGTTTGAAGCTTGTGGTATAAACGCGCACATCAAGCCATCACTTTATTTAGCGGTCATGTAAACAGTAACACTACATTCAGATTCAATAAACTGTGCTGCTGTCTAGAACACAAATGCTCAGATTAACCACAGACAAGCAACAGCAATGAGACACTTCATTTGCTCTCAAATGTCAGATTTCCTAACTTTTATCACTGTAACTTACCATAATAACCCAGATTTTACGCTTCTTAAGCACCAAATAACAATGATTTCAACACAATTATTTGACTTTAACTAGAATAACATTAGATTAATGTCTTACCACTGAATGAGGACTTGCTTCTCCTTTAGTCAGGAAACAAACACTTCTGGTTAACATCATGTTCTCTTCAATTAGACGAGTCAAATCTATCCGAAATCACAATATTTACTCTCGGATATGTATTAATAATAAGTAATTACTCAATAAAGAGAGCAATAAACGAATGTTAGTCAGTAAAACCAAACGACCGTTAATTTTTGAATTACGCGCCTTTCTGTGGAGGACTGGAGAAGCGCGCGCAGATCAGAGGCGCGCAGTAAAGAAAGATACACGCTTTTTATTTGGTTCCCAGAAAATAACTATCATTCATCATTCAGCAGCGGCGATCAGTTCACCGCACTCCGGCTGATAGTACGTCAGGATACTGACGGCCTTCTTCTTCAGATGCTGCAGGAGTTCTGATGACAACCTCTGCTTCATCTCTAGCAGCTCCTGGAGGACAAACGTGAAGATCAGCTTTAAACATCATTTACTGCATCAGCACACCATTAAAGCACAGTGCTGGCTTCAACGCAAGCTGTACTGACAAAATATTAACCAAAATCATTTTATCCTCCCTTTTTGTTCCACAAAAAACTATTTTACTGCAAACACTGAGCAATAAGAGTCTTAAGAGTCTATTTTCAAAAGTGTGCATTTTAAGATTTATTGCATTATTATTAGTAGAATCCAGAACAGAAAGAACAGAACATTCCTTAAGCAGAAGCTAAGGAGTCTCCTCTCAACCTCTCAAGTGCGAGTCGTAAAACTGAACCGTGGTCAGCTCAGGCGCCAATTGTCTCAAATAGTTCCTGTCCCGCTCGGCTTATCTTTGCAAGAAACACAGGAAGAGTGTGATTCACAAAACCACCACCTGGGTCTGCAAGCACTGAGACAGCAATAACTAACCCCTGCATCTGGACTAATTTAAGCAACAGAACTTCAGTGTTGTCTCGTGACTGGCTTCAGCATAAATAAACTATCTAATAACCAACAGAACAAAGAACCTGGTATCTGGAAATGTTCCAGCCAGAAAGAGACAGATTAATAGCTCCATGTCCGAGCGAGAAGAATAGCAGGTCTACACCGCATGACTTTTTGCAACCTCCATTGACCTCAGGACTTTCTCTGTCCTCCCCCTTTCTCTACATTCCAAAAAAACGCGCATTTCTCCTGTCACAGACAAAGGAACATAGAACTTACACAGACAATTCAAAAGACAATCATTTAAAAGTATAAAAGGGCAACTATATTCACAAATAATATGTTTTATGTCTTATATATGCTTGACATGTTTCCTGTAATCGGTGCAAGTTTAACTAATGTTTTATAACCCCTTTTAGTAGATAAGATTATTAATGTGTATGCAAACTACCCGATATTTGAGCTTGAATGAAAGCTTATTTTATGTGAGAAACTTTGGTATGAATGAGAAGTGGGAAATATGTACGATACTTGCATTAAGAAACTTTATAGAAGTATTAATAAAATCTGGCAAGGATGTTCCCATTTGATAAATTGAAGCATCATGTTAATTTATGCATGAAGAAGAACCTTGCGGGGCATGGCCCCACCCTGCAGCCAGTGTCTGATTGGAACAACGATCTGTGGGACGGACTTATGCAGTTTGATCAAAAACCCAATGTCCGAACAGATTCAATGCCTTTTCGCCTTTGTGTTAATCACGCTCCAATTTGCGCGCACACACTGCACCATCAAGCGATCGGGTCATCCAGAACTCAAACATTTCATTTAAAGGTTGTGACTGCCAGAGATCGTCAACAGCCTGTTGCAAACTCAGACTCTTTCAGAAGAACTGCCAAAGCCTCTGCGTCACCAGGAAACCCCATTCATCACCAAGCTCTCCCAAA
>NW_015552611.1:29462-34167 GCF_001515605.1 Sinocyclocheilus anshuiensis | reverse complement strand
ACACACACACAGTCACTTTAATCAGTCTAAATAAGCTCTTTTTGCACTACAAATCATTATATCTGCACTGTTGTTTACTTCACTGGTTTGCACTCTATCTGCCATGTGCCGTGTGCTGCTTTATATATATTTTTTTATATTTTTTTTTACATTTTACCTTATTTGTATATTTGTATAGTTGTATTTTATACTTAATCTGTATATCTGTATTTATGTTCTACTGTTAGTGTTATCTGTATGCACCAAGGGTCTGAGAGTAACGCAATTTCAATTCTCTGTGTGTATGTGCTGTACATGTGGAAGAATTGACAATAAAGCAGACTTGACTTGACTTGACTTGACTTGACTTGTTGTTGAACGTCTTGAGGTGGAGCTTCGTTTACTTGATCCTTTACTTCCAACATTAGAAATGCTGTCACTTGGATTTATATCATCTTGGTTATGCATGGAAATTTTTGACATATTCTGGTCTCCCAAACCCTCTACAGGACACTCGGCTGATTCCGACTGTTGATCTTGAGCATTATCACTTGAGCTTTCAATTCCATTTATCCACTGCTTTGTGTCATTGTCTTGGGTCATGAATTTAAAGTTAAAACTTTGCCCAGATCACGCTACCTAGCTCGTAGCTTATAAATTATCACAAGCATGTATTAACCTTTGGCCAGGGATAGTACAGCTATTCAAATTGGTAAGATATACCGATGTTAACGTCTCGCTGGACGAACAGTTGATAAAGTGTAAACTATTAAATTTGGAATGAGTTCAATCAGGTTGATTTTGAATCTTCAGTTTCGATTCCCCCTCTGAAAAGAGCTAAAATAAAGAAAATTTCATTACATATATGGTGGAGACTAAAAGCTGGCAAATTTGGCTTGAAATTCATAACACCAAGTCATATTGTGGTTATCTTTTCTATTTTTATCTGGAAAAATAGATTAGATACAGAGAAACAGAGTTGTTGTGTTACTGTATACTTTATTGTGGCATGCCAGCGTGTTGAATGTTTGAAAGTACAACTCGAGTTGTTGTTTAAAGAAGTGAACTGCAGTAAAACATTTACATTTTGTCTGTCGAGACAAAAACTAAGTCGTTCTAAAAGCACACGAGGAGAGTGTGTTCCTTGTTCTTTCTCTTATTAGGCCTTGTCTGTAGCTAGATTAATTCACATTGCGTGTTCCAATGTTGAATAACTAGGCTATCTCACCTGGTACTTAGCTTAGAGTAGCTAACTAACGCTCTTGCCATTTATTCACTAAAACTAGTGAACTTGAAACGCGGCGCTCAGAGAGAGTGTCCGAACGTTATTTTATGGGAGAATTGTGGTTAAATCCACGTGTGTTTTTGTCTGTATAAATAGACTAAGTGCTGAGATCCACCGAGATCTCAATAACAGTTATTGTATTATTGTATTGCAGTAAATCTGTAGATTAATTTACCTCACTCTGAACGAGTTGAGAGTGTTCAGCGCTATAAAGATAAGAATCGAAAGAGTGCTTTTTGGTTGTTCAGTGCGAAATGCGCCATAATTTCACGTGAATCACGTAAACTGTGTGTAATCTGCATGCTAGTTTACTGCAAAATACGTTGCCATAGTGATACCCGTAACCCGGAAGTTCTAAGAAACCTTTTCCGGGGTAACTTTCAAGCGCGCAAGTGCAGTTCGCCAGCGCCATTTTCAAGCTATTTGTAAACAAATAGCCTAGCATGAGCTAAGCTAACTGAAGCTAACGCTTTTGCATTGAAGCCTATGCAAAGCTAGTAGCATTGAAGACTTGCGGTTAGCACATAGCATTGTGTGGTCTTAAATGCAGTGTTTTGAAGTGTTGATGTGATCTAAACGTGTGTACAGTTATTGTATTAATTGCAGTAAATCTGTACATTAATTTACCTCACTCGAACGAGTCGAGTGAGTGGTCAGCGCTATAAAGATAAGAGTCTAAAGAGTGCTTTTTGGTTGTTCAGTGTGAAAGGCACCGCCATTTCACATGAAGGGCGTAAACTGTGTATAGCCATAGACTGTGTGTAGAACAGGCTAGGTATTGCAGGGTACGTTGCCATAGTAACAGCCGTAACCCGGAAGTTCTAAGAAACCCTTTCCGGAGGTAACTGTCAAGTGTGCAAGCGCAGTTCGCCAGCGCCATTTTTGAGCTATTTGTAAACAAATAGCATGAGCTAAGCTAACTGAAGCTAACGCTTTTGCATTGAAGCCTATGCAAAGCTAGTAGCATTGAAAGCTAGCGGTTAGCACGTAGCATTTTGGTGATCTTGAATGCGATGTTTGGCAGTGTTGATGTGATCTAAGTGTGTGTATCTGAACGCTCACACTAGTGGGTTCTTTCACCTCATCTCTCTCTTTTACACTTTTCATCCTTCTCTCTTCTCCTCTCCTCCCAGTGAAAAGGAACGTTGGCAAACGCAAACGTAATAAACCTTGTGTACACAATCATAGTTGGGTTTTAATCACATTTATTTAAGGTTCTCCCTTGCTTAAACGCTGTTGGGTTTTATTAGCAACTAATTATGGTTCTCGTCCTCATTACTGTAATGATACGTTGGGATTAGTTCAGATATAACTGCTCTTATAATATTAATGACGTCAGTAGATATTACGAATTTAAGTAATTATGGATTTGAAATTTTAATTTCATTTCATAATTAATTACAGATTTGGAATTTACATTTAATTTCAAAATTTAATTTCAGTTCTTGCTTTCACATAGCAACAATCTACTGATTAATTTGATTATAAAGGACGTCAGTAGATATTTTACGAATTTAAGTAATTATGGATTTGAAATTTTAATTTAATTTCATAATTAATTGGAGATTTTGAATTTTCATTTAATTTTATAAATTAATTTCAGTTCCTGCTTTCACATAGCAACAATATCTACTGATTAATTTAATTATAATTGCTCTTATAATCTGACAATAACATTAGAATTTTTTATCATTAACTATCAATAGTACTGTAAGTAATTAGGGTGGTACGGATTAAGCTAATTATAATTGCCCTTATGATTGTAATAACATCAGTGGGTATTAGTAACTTGCTATGCTTAGGGATTCAAAATTTCTAATTTAATGTCATAATTAATTACAAATTTGACATTTTAATTTCATGTAATAATTAATTACAGTTCCTGTTTCCCTATTGCAACAATACTTATTGATGAAATTGAATTATAATTGCTCTTATAATTTAATGACCACAACATTAAAATTCTAATCATTAACTATCAATATTGCTCTGAAATTTTAATTTCATTTGTAATTAAGGTTGGGTTGCCCTGCTTCAAGGTACTTATTGATTAATTAATTAATTAATTAAATAATTAATTTGATTAAAATTAATTTAATAACATCATTAAATTCTAACCAGGAAATACCATTTCTAATTTGAAATTCTAATTTCATTTGAAAGTAAGTTCTGCGTATACCTGTTAGGCCTTCTTTTCTCTCTCCTTCAGTTATTTAATTAACTACATTTTCATAAGTTTTCCCGTTTGGCTTAAGCCTGCTAGTGGCAAAACCCCAAAAGGAAATTTAGGGTTTTCCTCAGTACTTAGGTTAGTTAGTCTTATCCTGCTAACACAGCAAAACCAACCCCCTAGGTGTATCGACTTAACAGCGCCACCACCCTGTCATTTTTCCTAACATTGGGAGCAAAACTTCTCTCTCCTTCTTCTTCTCTCTCTCAGCTGTTTTCTTCTGAGTTTACTACTGCGGCTGTTTTGGAATTTACCTGTGAGAATCATAAAAGCAGAGAACGTTAGAAACATTTAACAAATATTTGTGAAACTTGAACACTTCGTTTCAAAATTTTCTGACTCTCACCCTACCTTCCCTTCTCACCCTGGGATCCTACCCAGCTAAGACTAAAGCAGGTCAGCAAGAGGACTGATAGGCGTCCGCCAAAAACTGAACACACATCTAGAAACGATCTAATTGGTGTATGGTGTCAATCTTACCAGCTAAGAAACCAATACTGTCATTTTTATTGTTTTTTCTTCGCCCGGAGGAATTTTAATAACAATCACAGTCCTGGTATTTAGAAATCCCCATTTCCAAACATGGTTTAGAAGCATCTTTCTAAATCAAACTTAACAAAAAAGGAAAAGAGAAGAAAATGTAATTATACTCATTCTGCTACCAGAAAATGTTATTTTGTTTTATCTTTCACTCTCATCTTACCATTAACTTTCTTTCCTTACAAATAAAAAAAAAACTTTCTCTTACAGGAAAATTATAAGCAGCCAATTATTATTGTGTTCCTTGCTCTGTTTGTTATTTTTCTTTTCTCCCTCTGTTCTCTAGCTATGCTACCCATGTGAGTTTACTAATTTTCCCCACAGAGACTACAAATTAGAAGCACGCCCACCAGAGGATCACAATCGCCGAGAACTACACTCACCTGTCCATTACACACTCACCGTCAAACCACACTTGACATTGCACACTTACACCCCTGTTTTGCCTTGTTTGTTTTGTTTTTGTTTTGTTTTGTTTTCTCTTCTTCAAGGTCTGTGTCAGTCTAGGTTCTAGATCTCCCTCACCACGCCAAAACATGTCTCGCACAGCAGACTCTGTTGGCCACTGGGAGGACCTCGAGACATGGCTAAGTGTTGCAACAGACAGCCTCCTACCTAAGGCTGCTGAAACACTGAAGCATCAGACACAGGACCAGCTGGATGACAACATA
>NW_015552611.1:23371-24285 GCF_001515605.1 Sinocyclocheilus anshuiensis | reverse complement strand
TAATTTCAGTTCCTGCTTCCACATGGCAACAATATTTACTGATGAATTTAATTATAGGTGCTATTATAATTTAAGGACAACAACATTAAAAGTTTAATCTTTAACTATCACCTCTAATTTGAAATTTTAATTTCCTTTGCAATTAAGTTCTGCTTTTACTTGTTAGTTTATAAGAGCACTGGCCCATCCAGTTAGTAAAATCCGAAAAGAAAATTAGGGTTTTCCTCAATACTTAGGTCAGTTAGTCTCCTGTTACTAACAGAGCAAAACCAACCCCCTAGGTGTATCAATTTAACAGCGCCACCACCCTGTCATTTTTCCTAACATTGGGAGCAAAACTTCTCTCTTCTCTCTCTTCTCTCTCTCAGCTGTTTTCTTCTGAGTTTACTACTGCGGCTGTTTTGGAATTTACCTATAAAAGCAGCCTGTGAGAATCATAAAATCAGAGAACTTTAGAAACATTTAACAAATATTTGTGAAACTTGAACACTTCGTTTCAAAATTGTCTGACTCTCACCCTACCTTCCCTTCGCACCGTGGGATCCTACCCAGCTAAGGCTAAAGCAGGTCAACCAGAGGACTGATAGGCGTCCATCAAATCTTGAACATGCATCTAGAAACGCTGTGTATGGTGTATGGTGTCAATCTTACCAGCTAAGAAACCAATACTGTCATTTTTATTGTTTTTTCTTCGGAATTTTAATTTTTAATAACAATCACAGTCCTGTGGTTTGTGCTATTAAGAAATCCCCATTCCCAAACGCCGGTTTAGAACCACCTTCTAAACCAAACTTAAGCAAAAGGAAAAGAGAAGAAAATTCAATTATCCTCATTCTGCTACCAGAAAAGGGTATTTTGTTGTTTTATCTTTCCCTCTCATCTTACCATTAACTTTCTTTCCTTACAAAAGAAAA
>NW_015552611.1:21810-23325 GCF_001515605.1 Sinocyclocheilus anshuiensis | reverse complement strand
AGAGACTACAAATTAGAAGCACGCCCACCAGAGGATCACAGTCACTGAGAACTACACTCACCTGTCCATTACAAACCACACTTGACATTGCACACTTACACCTCTGTTTTGCCTTGTTTGATGCCCTCGCCAAAGCAGGTGCATTACACGGAGAGTCCTGGACATTGCCTGCCCTCCCACCCACCTGATCAGTGGCTGCCATAACCCGCCGCCAGCACGCCACTAGCGCGCAAAACCCCGCCTCCTCCCACGTTGAACTCTCACCTCAATTCGCCGCTGATGATCTCCTTACCCTCCAAGCTTTGGATCCGACACTGCAAGCTATTGCAGCTCACCTTTCAAACCCATTAACGCATCCCATTTCCACCTCCAACCTAGCCACTTCCTATGATCTCCGCACGCTCAACTCTATCAAGCACATGCTGCATCTCAAAGACGGCGGCGGAGTACGTAAAAGGATGCCTGGTGTGTTGCCAGTTCCAACCGGCAAATCCAAACCACCGAGCACCACTGCAGCGGAAAGGAATGACCTTCCCATTGTCAGACCTCCAAATAGATTGGGTAGGACCCCTACCATGGTGAATACGGGGTAACAAATACTTCCTCACCATGGTTTGCGAATTCACAAAGCCTGCCTTTTGATGAACCACATCTTCTCAAGGTTCGGACTGCCTTTAAGGGTCAACTCTGACCAAGGAACCCACTTCACCGCCGAGGTCATGCAGCACCTGAGAACAACTTTCGCCTTCGCGCAACAACAACTCCAAAGAAGTGCGGAAGGTCGAAAAGCCTACTATGACCAAAAGGCCTCTCACCAGGAGCTCAACATCGGAGACAAAGTGTGGTACTACAGCTTCGCCCAACCAAGGCAGAACGCTCCCCATCGGCTGTCAAAGAAATTCCTACCTCACTGGACAGGACCCCAACGATTTGATTATCGAATTAAAATAAGACAAGGGCGCAGCGAGCCATTCCTTCGATGGGTCCATCGAAACCAGATAAAGAGGCACCAGGGCTCCAACCGACAGGAAAAGGGGGAAGACCAAACCAACTGACACAGACCGACAATCCCATACTCTACACCACACTAACATAACTTCTGTCATTCTAGGAAGACATATAGCTACCTTCTGTTATTCTAGGAAGACATATAGCTACCTTTCTTAAACACAACACCTACACACTCTCCTCCGCCACACTACTAGGACCAACCTCTAGTAGAGAGGAGTTGTCCTACACATGTGACACCTGCCCTTGCCGTCTAACCTCATTCAGGGTCCTTGTGTCTCTTTGTGTTTTCCCTTTTACCTCTCTCTTTATGTTTTCCTTTCCCCTCTAGTCCCCTCGCCAGGGAACTCCCTCAACTCAACTTTAAATCCAGGTCCCGAAATTAGGATTGACTCCTTTCACCAAAAATTGTCATAAATTATTGTGAAAAGCCGTCGTCAACCAAATTGAGGCAACCCAAGCCGAAGTCGTCGGAAACCGATGGCTAGTCAACACCCCAGCGCGTAC
>NW_015552611.1:20616-21261 GCF_001515605.1 Sinocyclocheilus anshuiensis | reverse complement strand
TAATAAACAACAGAACAAAGAACGTTGTATCTGGAAATGTTCCAGCGACAGACACTCCTGGACCCCATGACCGTTTAACGCATAAATCGATAATCCGATAAACAGAAAGAGACAGATTAATAGCTCCATGTCCGAGCGAGAAGAATAGCAGGTCTACACCGCATGACTTTTTGCAACCTCCATTGACCTCAGGACTTTCTCTGTCCTCCCCCTTTCTCTACATTCCAGAAAAACTCGCGTTTCTCCTGTCACAGACAAAGTTACATAGAACTTACACAGACAATTCAAAAGACAATAATTTAAAAGTATAAAAGGGCAACTATATTCACAAATAATATGTTTTATGTCTTATATATGTTTGATGTGTTTCCTGTAATCGGTGCAAGTTTAACCAATGTTTTATAACCCCTTTTAGTAGATAAGATTATTAATGAGTATGCAAAATACCTGATGTTTGATGTTAAATGGAAGCTTGTGTCATTAGCAATAACTTAGTGTGAATGAAATGTTCATTTTCGATATCATACGCATAATTACAACCCTTTTTATAAGTATCAACCAAATCTTAATTTCCCCACATGATAAATTGAAGCATCATGTTAATGTATGCACGCTCCGCCTTGCAACAAGTCGATTGGAAGATAA
>NW_015552611.1:5436-18737 GCF_001515605.1 Sinocyclocheilus anshuiensis | reverse complement strand
TGTGTATTTTTTGTTTGTAATTTCACAGTTGTAATACCATAACGTGAAAGCGCCGCTTTTCTATCGCGAATGTGCCGAATCTGCTGATGTAATTACAACCGCTAATGATATAGAAGGGTAGGGGGAGGCCAGGGGAGAGATGAGCTCTCGTGCCTCCGTTGGTAAAAGAAATTAGCCAATCACCATCAATTGTTCACTTTCATCGCTGAAGAGTGTTGAGAAAAGAAACCTCGTAAGGGAGGCTAGCCTCCCTAACTGATATCAACCAATCATTAAAGAGACATAAATTATGTGATATTAGTTTGAACGTCTCCCGCTGCGCTGATAATGTACCAAGTACTTATGATGAGTAGCGATATTGAATATTTGATCGCCAACAGATTTACCAAGCTGTCATTCAAACAGTATATATACAAATTTAGGGAAAACAGCCTAAGCTGGATATAGGCTACAGCAGTCGGCTTAATTAAATGGCGCAACAGGCAGCTCTCTTTTAACACAGACTTTTAAGAAGAGATGGATGTTTGCTTCAAGTGATGGGCCAGGTAAGTGAAATTATATTATCTTGCTCCATGTATGTCATTTTCTTTACATTTTCTGACTAAAAGCAACCAAAAAGCCATTTTAAAGTGGTTAAGCAAATTATAATAATAATAATCGGCAGGGATCCCAGACCAATACAATTAGTGTGCGTCCTCTATTTTAAAACCCACGAGCCGCCACTGGTAATCGGTGCAAGTTTAACCAATGTTTTATAATCCCTTTTAGTAGATAGGATTATTAATGTGTATGCAAACTACCCGGTAATTGAGCTTGAATGAAAGCTTATTTCATGTGCAATACTTTGGAATTTATGAGAAGTGGGAAACATGTACGATACTCGCATTAAGAAACTTTTTAGAAGTATTAATAAAATCTGGCAAGGATGTTCCCATGTGATAAATTGAAGCATCATGTTAATTTATGCATGAAGAAGAACCTTGCGGGGCATGGCCCCACCCTGCAGCCAATGTCTGATTGTCCGAACAGATTCAATGCCTTTTTCGCCTTTGTGTTTATCGCGCTCCAATTTGTGCACACACGCTGCACCATCAAGCGATTGGGTCATCCAGAACTCAAACATTTCGTTGAAACTATGTGACTGCCAGAGATCTTCAAAAGCCTAAAGTCTTGCAAACTCAGACTCTTTCAGAAGAACTGCCAAAGCCTCTGCGTCACCAGGAAACCCCATTCATCACCAAGCTCTCCCAAAAGACGTCAGCCGAACAACCAAACAGCAACACGGTGATTTCCCCTCTGCTGGAGACGAGCCAACTGGGAAAACCCCTCTCAGCTGTCAGCAAAAGGCAAGTAAACTTGCTGGACGAACAGTTGATAAAGCGTAAACTATCAAATTTGAAATCAGTTCAATCAGGTTGATTTTGAATCTTCAGGCTCGATTCCCCCTCTGAAAAGAGCTAAAATAAATAAAAGAGTTAAATTCCTTACAATTCTGAGGTACCCCCCACCTAGTAAAGATCTCTTCCTTGAGTATTTTCACTATTAACAAAATATATATTGTGTGTTTGATTGGTCCAGACGCTACACTTCGGTGTTGTACTATCTTTTAAAGGAAAGAGTTCAACCCATTTTGTATAGTAGTCAACAATCACCAGCAGGACAGTGTTTCTTTCCTTTGTGTTTCACCTTCCGATAGTCAACACAAAATCGGTACGTTCCGTCAGTTTTCTCTACCAGGATTATGGGTGACGACCAAGGAGAGAGAGAGGGTTCAATGATGTTCTCTTTCAACATCTTTTCTACTTCTTCCTCAATAATCTTCTTTTTAAATGGTGAAACCCAATACGCCCTGGATTTTACTGGAATTTCATCTGACGTCTGAATTTGATGTTTTATTACCGACGTTTTTCCCTATTTTCCTGACGTCACATTTGGCCATTCCTGCATCAGCTGCTGCACCTTGGGAGAGAACAGATTTCCTTCAACCATTCCTGGCTCATGCTGTCTGGTTCTTAAAAAGGAATAAGATTGTTCCTCAGTTATAGGATAATACAAGCTGAGATTGCTCTGGGGACGGGAGCTCATCTTTTGATTTCCTGATCTTTGTATAAAAGATGGTTGCTGGCTACAGATAAAAGGATAACCAGAGTCACCTTTTTTAGAGGGTAGTTTGTAACAGAGTTGGGAGAAATCAAAGATGGCACCCACAAGAGTTAAAAAGTCTAATCCCAAAACAACGGGAAAGACCAGGTGTGAGTCTTCCATTATATACACCTTCCCACTTTCTTGGCGCCAGTCATACTTCAGCTCTACTTGTCCCTTTGATTGATGCATCTTGCCATCAGCCATCACAAAGTTCTGCTTCACATTCTGAATTTCATCATGCATACCTGCAATCTCTTTCCATCGGCCTCCTTGCATCAGGGTAAAAGCACTTCCTGTATCCACCACAGCCTCAACCTGCCATCCATTCAGTATGATAGGGACCACCAAAAGCGATGCTGGATTAATTTGATTCCGATGGTGAGGGCGCTGAATCACTGATAGACCTGCTGACACATTTGGTGCAACTGGTTTGTTAGAGCCTCTTTTATTTATCTTGTCTTTACCAGCTTGGTCATTGACTTTTTTGCCAATAATCTTTTATGCCCATACAATCTTTTTCCACCATGGATCCAATCTTAACTAGTTGTTCCACCGAATGTACAGTGCCCCTCAAGGAACCTGCTATTTTAAGGGTTGATGTTATTGAGGATCTTGTTCACAAGCTCTTCCTCACTCAACTCGGGTTTCCATTTTATGCACAAAGCCCTGTAATCATATGTAAAGTCTCTGCGCTTTTGTCCAGGTTGCTGCACCATCATTCTCAAAATTTCCTCCACTTCACTCATATAGTCTGCAGGAAGAAAGGCTGCCATGAAAGCTTCTTTAAATGATTTGCAATCATAGACTTTACATCTGGCCGCCCTCCACCAACTCAAGGCTGAACATTTTAAAACTGTACTCAATGTGCCAAGCAACTCAGGCCACGAAAGAGGTCTTACCTCCAGGTAGCATTCACATCTTTCTAAAAAAATGCAATACATCCGCAATCTCCTTAGATACCCCAAATTCAGGAAACTCTAGTCTTATTGAAGGATTTGCGCAGAAGGAAGATGCCCCGGCCAGACCAGTCAAGTTAGGGGTATTAGTCTGAGATACATTAGTAACAGGCTCATAATGGGTTTCAGACATTGATGTTCTACTCGTAAGTAACCGTGGAGACGTAGGGGTACTACAGAATTTAACTTTCAGCAGCTTCTTTTCCCATTTTTCATCTCGACGAAGCAAACAATTCACAATGTCTCTTTCCAACCTTTCCAAACCCTGATTACATTTCTCTTCTAACTTGGAGAGACTGATATCGATAATTTCAGAGCGCTATTACCGGCATCAGTAAGTTTAGTTTCTAAAGCTTGTATCTGTTCTTTTACATTCACAACTTCAGTTTTCATTTGCACCATTTCAGTTTGTGACAAAACATTTACAACACTGCTTGTCTCATCATCATCATCAACATCAGACTCATCTCTATCAGAAGTAACATATAATGAACTTAACAGAAGATATTTCATGGGCAGAGCTCCTTCTTGTTACAAAAGCCTCGGCAGAATAATCTGACTTTTGTTCTTTATCATATTGCTCTACATTTACCTCATTAACATTCTCCATAATCCCCAACAATATACACAACAATTGCACATTAACAACCTCCCCATACGGGCCACCAATCTGTAACACTCTAAAAATGAGTGAGGTTACATCAATAAAAAGAAAAACAGTTCAGTCATTTTCTAATGCAAAAAGATGTCTATTGTACCAACACCTAGAATATATACAGCTCCACCATCAACCATATGAACAAAGTCCACCGGTTCGTAATGAAAATAGTCCCCATAATATTTGCACAAACAGCTGAATCGCGTATCTCTTAACACGAATTTGGTTAGTCCCAGACAAATGTACCCCAGTCCTTGGTGCAGCATTGTAATAAAAGGTCCAAACAGTCACGAAACACTCCAAAGAAGCACAAGTAAATCCTGCCAGTAAGGCATTAGCTGCAAACGAGGATATCCACCTGGTAAACTACAAGTCCGTCGATTGGAAAAGTTCCAGGGAAGCACAACCCTCCACACATTGGTTCCTACCCCCTTACATACATATGAAATCATCATTCATGAAGAAAATCAGCAGACAGAAATAAACAAAAACAGGAAATAATACATTATTCCAGCACAGCATTATAGGAAATGGAGTCAAAAGAACATCATGGTATTAGTAATCAAGATATACAACTTGATCATCTTAATACAATTTCCATTCTTACATAACACACTGACATAAATTCAATATTAATATGTAGTGATGCTACAAGTGTAATCTTGAAATCTTGAGTGAAAGCATTATTCGTTTCTCCCATCATTACTGTATATAGTACAGCATTAAAGTACAACAATATATGAGAATAATAAAATTTTTACTCCAAACTCACGTTATAGCATCAATTGAGGTTGAAATAATTTCCTTCTGTGAACTGAAGTGGCTTCTTATCACAGATTGTGATAGAATTTACAGTATTTTATACAGTGATAAAAGCTTTGTCGATTATCATTGCATTATAAATATACATTATCCTTATGAAAAATACCTGAGATGGCTTGAAGAGCACAGATAAACCATACACTGGTGCAATGGTGAGCTAATTCTCTTCACGTTTCAGTCACTCATTTTCATGGGCCAGTATAAAAGGAGAAAGTGATGTAAAGTCACACGCACAGGAGACAGTGTGATGCTGTGTGTCTCTGTGTCTTCAGTCTCTGCTGATTGTGTGACTGTGACGTCTCTGTAGTGGCTCCTTATTCACCATCAGCTGATCTTGGGGAAACTGGACTGGCGTCTGGATGCTGAGAGTCTACAATAAAACACACAGACAGTCACATATGAGTATGAGACATTACTGCTGTCACATCACATCAGCAGATCCATTTCAGAAAAACACAGCCGGAGATATTAGTATATTCATATTACAGCCAGAGATATGAATGAACAACTGATCAGAGATTAATAACAGTAAATGATCAACAACTACTATCACTTACAGACACTGTAAGAGATGAAAATATTCATATATTCATAAATCAGTCACATCACAGAATTAAACACAGTTTCAAGTACAGAGACTAAAGTGGAGCTGAATTATTCTCTTATATTCTCCAATCACACACACAGAAGCTCTGTTACTGAACTTGAGTCATTTTAAAAACTTTAAATAAACAAACACTCACAATAGTATAATGTCTCCAGTTTATAATGTGGATCATTCTTCAGATCAGAGAGTAACTTCACTCCTGATTTTCCTAGTTTATTCTCAGACAGATGCAGTTCTCTCAGGTGTGAGGGGTCTGATCTCAGAGCTGAAGCCAGAGCAGCACAACCTTCATCTGTGACACCACAATAACTCAACCTGTAGAGAACAATGACACACTCTTCACTCTCTCAAACATGGTCATAAAACATCTAAATCTAACCTACTTAAATATAATATATTTTGTGCTAGTATATATGGAGTTGACACTGATAGTGAGGTGTGTGTGTGTGTGTGTGTTTTACACCACATTTGAAGGTCCACTGTCCTGCAGTGTTGCTCCGATCATCTTCCCAAAGACCTGCCTGGAAGTTACTAGTAATCCTGAAGATCTGGGCTGCGTTCCACTTTTTTTTATGCTCTTCCCTCGCTAACTTTACTCTGTCTTGTTGAATAAGATGTATGTCATTGATTTTGTTGCATGAGTGTCCACTGACAGAACCCTTGAACTGAGCTGAACTGGAACGTCCTAAACCCTTGATCACTTGGATGCTGCTATGGACTTGATTTATTATTTAAAAATGTTATATGTATATAGGTATGCTTGGGCTGTTTTAAATATTTAAAGAATAACTCATATCATAGAGTTGTTTGGGGTGGGGGAAATTAAATGTGATCTGCGGTGATGTCACAATCGTGTTGCATTGTGGTCTATGGAGCTGCCTGAAGTGTACACATGAAGTAGACTCACTCTCTCTATCAAAATCCAGGGGTCGAGGGTCTGTCCATATAAATTTGTATTATTTGTTGAATGTTTGATTAAGTTGTATTCTTTATGGATTAAAGGAAGGCATAACTGCACATCTTCAGCAGCATCAAGTGTCTGTGATTTATTTATTTGTTTGGTTTATACCCATTGTTTGTTTCAAATATTGAACAAGCTTTATTATTTTGGTTATGGGCCGTAACAGTGATAAACAAGTCAGGTCAAAAGTAATATATATAAGTAATCCAAAAGTAGACAGAATTGACTACCTAATATGTATATTTTGATAGATTATGTTACTAACATCAGTAATGGAATAAATAATTTGTAAGTAATCAGTAAGTGATCATTTGTAAACAGCAGCTCATGTCCCTGTTGAAAAAAACAGCATATGCTGGTTAGGTATGTTTTGAAGCACGGCTGCTGGTTTGAGCTGGTTTAAGCTGGTCATGTGCTGGTCCTAAGCAACTAGCTCCTGCTTCATGACCAGCTAAGGACCAACTCAAACCAGCAGCCATGCTTCAAAACATACCGAACGAGCATATGCTGTTTTTTTCAACAGGGGTGTTACAGCTCAGTCAGTTGAACTCACAGCAGCAGAAAGAGGCTGAACACTTCAAATATACTTTACAATGTGCTTCATGTGTGAGAGTCAAATATGATCTTACCTCAGTTTCTCCAGTTTACAGTGAGGATCCTGTAGTACATCAGAAAGCAGCTTCACTGAATGTAGTTTATTCCATGACAGATTCAGTTCTCTCAGGTGTGAGGGGTTTGATCTCAGAGCTGAAGTCAGAGCAGCACAACCTTCATCTGTGACGCCACAATAACTCAACCTGTAGAGAACAATGACACACTCTTCACTCTCTCAGATCAGATCTGTTCAGCTGTGAATCCATTATTAAAGATAAAGAACAAACTTAAAGCACAAATCAATATGTTTGATGGATCATTGGACTGAGGTCTAAAATGTCACAGAACACAAAACATGATAAAAACACATCTAAATTTAACAAACAATATTTAAAGACCCCTGTGGTGAAAATCAAGTTTTTAACGTTGTTTACGGGTTTATCTGGTGTTTTAAATAAACTTAAAGACAAACCATGTGACAAACTCAGTCAACACCACTGATGAGTATTTTCTCCTTAAAACTGCAGCGCACCAAAGACAGTCTCAGAAATATGGTTTGAAACTGTTTCCATGTAAGCAATCACTGGTTTCAGATTTGTGAATTAGTTGTGTTACTCTGCTTTAAAAGTGAGCAGAAATGTGCTTTTGTGATAACTTTTTAAACCGTTTATGTGACTTTGATTCAAGAGTATGTAAAACATGGATGGCATTTCAGACAGTCACATTCTCATGTTCACCACATGATGTCTCGTGATGAAACGAGAGCACTTGCTGTTTTTGTGTCAATTATGACAAAACAAATAAAAACAGTACAATTATTCTTGTATATTTCATATATATATATATATACACACACACACTGTATTACGACACTACGACAGCGTTTTAGTGCCACGTTAAATTAAAACACAAAAAAAATCTAAGATTATGAGATTAAAGTCATAGTATTACGAGAATAAAATCAAAATATTATGAGAATAAAGTCGAAACGTTTCGAGAACAAAGATTAAAGTTATAATATTTTGAGAGTATATTCTAGTCTTTTGCAAATGGCCCAGATTGGGAGCACCGGGAGATCAGAATCAGAATCAGAATCAGAAGAGCTTTATTACCAAGTACACTCAGCCAGGTTTCAGTGAAGCACAGTGCAGCAGAGTTTGAAAAGTCCTTGGTGCGGGTGAGGAGAAGTTGTTCATCCGTTTTGTTAGGAAGGGAACGGACATTCGCAAGATGAATGCTTGGGAGCGCAGTCCGAAAGCCGCGCGCGCGGAGCTTCACTAGGGCGCCGGCGCGTTTCCCTCTTCTGCGGCTGCACGCGCGTTTGAACAACACAGCTGTACCTCCGTCTAGAATGTCCAACAAAACGTCCGAATAATCAAAAAACGGAAAAATGTTGTCTGGGATGTGCTGCTTAATGTTAAGGAGTTCGTCTCTGGTAAAACTTATAGAAGAAGAATGACAAAACACAGAACAAACAAACAAAAACAATAGAAGAATCGCAGAGCTCAGCGTCCTTGGATGTGTTGCTTAATGTTAAGGAGTTCGTCTCTGGTAAAACTTATAGAAGAAGAATGACAAAACACAGAACAAACAAACAAAAACAATAGAAGAATCGCGGAGCTCAGCGTCCTTGCTGCCATTTGCGGTGCCATGCTGGTATTATACATATTCCATAGTCTCAGTTTTCAAAATCTGTCAGTTTTATAGTGAAATTCAAACAATATATTAAAATGTGTTTTTTCACACTCTTTAATGTGGCGTGACAGATCACTGTATTCACTTCAGTTTAAGCGGCATGTGAGTCTTTCCGATTACAATAATTAGATATTATTTTCATTATAAATTAAGCTATACTGGTTTCATGCCTTCTCATGTTCCATCACTTTTATATCTTGCTATAAACTTGAAATAAAGAGGAAAAACACATTTATAATTTGTATAGTTATAGTTGTATAATTTGACAGAATTAGAAAGCTGAGCTGTGTTATATTAAAAGCAACAAAGCACAAAATTATTTTGATTACTGGGTGGCTGGCGTGCTACAAATAATGAATGGAAGACGTTAAATATTATGTCCAATCATTTACTGTATTATACCATGAATAAAACAGCTTGCGAATAGTCACTTACATGTTATAGACTACATGCTACCTCAGAAAAGAAAACAATATAACTTATGTTAACGAGTTGGAGCCCACTTCAACTTTTAGAACGTTTTATTAATTAAATAGGCTACATGAGGAATAAAAGTTTCGACGCCACAGACGTTTTTGCGGAGTAGGTGGTGGAATTTTCACAAATTTGGAATTTTCATAAAGAAAACAGTATCCAAACCAAAAGCACAAAGCTTATTGCTATTGGGTGGCTGGCGCACTACAAATAACGAATGCAATGGAAGACATGAAATATTATTTCCAAGCATACTGTCCCCACGTGTACGACATATGGTATGATTTCTGCTATAATAATCCCACATATATTTGTAGTTTATACATCAATTGGGTGTGTGAGCTGATGTTAAGATAAAAAGTTGTTCCTATTCAGTCTGTTAATAAATATCATATTATTGATATTAAGTTGTTTCCGCGAGTCCTTAAAGTTGACTCTCTTAAAGTTTACTATTCTCATAGTATTTCGACTTTATTCTCGAAACATTTCGACTTTATTCTCGAAACATTTCGACTTTATTCTCGAAACATTTCGACTTTATTCTCATTCTGTATCTTAGATTTTGTAATTTTTTTTAACGTGGCACTAAAAAGCCGTTGCAGAAAACACTTTAAAGTTTGTTATGCTTGTTGCTCGTTGGAAGCAGGATCTTGGAAGTGAAGTCAAATGATGCACCTCTCTGAGGCTGGGGCTGATCAATCTGCCGCGAGCTCAGCTCACAGGTCGGATGTCCGACTTCAAGCGATGTACCACACGTTATTTTCTATATATAGCTATAGTTTAGCTCCAACCCCATAAACACACCTGAACCAGTAATCCAGATCTTCAGAAAGTTACAGGCCAGTAAGTTTGATCAGGGTTGAAGCTAAACTCCGCAGGACAGTGGCCATCCATTAAAAAAAAGTTAATATTTTAATAATTTAACGCATTCGCATGTTCATGGCTGTCTGATTGACACACATGTAAACAAATAAAGTATTTATATTTTTACTGTCTAGTGTTTTATTTTGATTGTTCTTATTTTAAAATTATTCATTTTAATTTAACATTTAGTTTGACATTTTTCTGATTTAATTTTTTACCTTTCATCGACTCACAAAAGCACCACAGTTTGGAAAACCCTGACATAATGTTTAATACACTTCACGATTTTGATAAAGAATGGAATATATTTTTAATTTTTTTTATCAATATGGTACACAATAATTTATGGAAGCCCATTTCCATCACTCAAAAAATGAAAAGGTAATTGCGACTTTTTCTCTAACAATTCTGACTTTTTTTTCCCCTCAGAATTGCGAGACAAACTCACAACTGTGAGAAAAAAAGTCAGAATTGTGAGATTAAAAAGTCACAATTACCTTTTTTTTTATTCAGTAGTGGAAACAGGCTTCCATAATAATCTCATTCATATAGTATGTTTATGTGATAAACAAGTTTGTTGTGATTTGTTGTTTAAACACTGATCTAATTTATTTTTGGTGTATGCATTTAATGTCGGGCCGCTCTCAGCTTCTGTTTAAATCCACTTTCAGATCTTCCAGATGGGTTTTAATGCGTAGACCAAATGAACAGATCTAACTTGGTTTCTTTCATAAATTATTGAACGCGGTCTTAAAAAAAACTGCAGAATAGGCTGGATTTTCCTTTTTTATTTTGAGTTTGATTGAATACTGTAAAGCCAACTTTAGTCTGATTTCCAAAGAAGGTTCATTGGCTTCCACATATAGACTTTGGACTGGAGATGTTCTGTAGGCTCCTAAAGCCAATCGTATACCTTGCTGGTGTACAGTATCCAAAAGTCATATATATGATTTTATAATATATGATTTCCTGGCTGATCCATAAATAATACTTCCATAGTCCAGCTTTAAGCGGATCAAAATTCTGAACAAATTCATTAGAGTTGAACCGTCTTCTCCCGATGTAGTTTCAGATTAAACCTTTAAAACAATCATGGTTTTAAAACATTTTTAAAGTAATTTATTCTGAGGAATAAAAGACCGTTCACTGTCAAAGGTGACACCAAGAAACCTGGTCTCTTTTACAACTTCAATGGGGGCTCCATCCATAAACAACTCTGAAAAAGCTGAAAAATCCTTTAAATTCCAAATTTCCAAATGAAAAAAGACAGCTATGACACGTTCTTTCCTTATGAAAGCATCATGAATATAACTTAAGACAGATAAGATTATCTGTACCTAATATGTATTATTCCATAGATTATGTTACTAACTACAATTTTCATAATGTAATTTGCAATCAGTAAGCTATAATTTGCAAAGAGCAGCTCATGTGTTACAGCTCAGTCAGTTGAACTCACAGCAGCAGAAAGAGGCTGAGCACTTCAAATGTACTTTACAATGTGCTTCATGTGTGAGAGTCAAATATGATCTTACCACAGTATCTCTAGTTTACAGTCAGGATCCTGTAGTACATCAGAAAGCAGCTCGTCAGGAGCCGCCCGTGGGGGAGGGGGTACTGTCAGGGATACTCCAGCTTCGTCAGGCCCAATCACCTCACACACCCGTTCACAATCACCGGATTACTAATCAGCCGCACCTGTCACCACCTCATCAACACTAGCTCAAATACTCAGTCACTGCAGTTGCACTTTGTCTGGTCTTGAGTTCACTACGCTACTCCTTACTTACTTACTCTGTTTAAATAAAGAACCCTTCTTACCAGTATATCTCCGTTTTGGTCTCCTTCTGTACTGTGACAATAGTGTCCTTACTTGTGTCTGTTCCAAAAGCCCCCCCTACACCTGCTCCTAATTACACTGAAGCTACTGATCAGTAAAGCTGTTCTTGAAGCTGCAGGAAGAGACTCACGCTTTTGAGTTTGGGAACAACATGAGCTGCATGTGGTTGATTCACCAGAACATCTGATCAATGTCAGGACACCACATATAATTTCAATTATATACATGTTAGACATTTTATTTCCATGTTTTTAATATTTTCTTATGTTTTCTTTAATATAAACACCTCTCTGAGCTAATATACAATGGAATAAATGAGAAGAAATGCAGATTTGTACTCGAGTTGGTCGCCTCAAAAGCCCACTGTCCTTACACTCCCACTTATCTGACTGGTTTCTTTAGTAATTTTGTCTGCTAACAGTCAAGCCTTTGCTAACAAGACGGGCTATTAGTACTTGGTGTAAACAGACAATCCATATAAAGGTTTTGCTAATGCAAAAACCGGTTTAACATGAACACAGAAGTCCACACATGAACAAGAAACAAAGCCACACAATGTTTCACTTTCTGTATCTCTCTCTTGATTAACAGTTCTCTCATCCAATCAGTAGTAAGTATCCCATTCACAAACATACCTAATTTTTACATTTTGTCTGACTTAGTGTTTTCTGGCTTTTTGGGTGATTTGTTTATCACTTCACAGATAATTTACAGTGTGTCATATATTATCTTACCACAGTTTGTCCAGTTTACAGTGAGGATTTTGTAGTACATCAGACAGCAGATTCACTGATTTTCCTAGTTTATTCCCAGACAGATCCAGTTCTCTCAGGTGTGAGGGGTGTGATCTCAGAGCTGAAGCCAGAGCAGCACAACCTTCGTCTGTGACACCACAATCAATCAACCTGTAGAGAACAATGACACTCTTCACTCTCTCAGATCAGATCAGTTTAGCTGTGAATCCATTATTAAAGATAAAGAACAAACTTAAAGCACAAATCAATATGATTGATGGATCGACTTCAAGATGGCGCCACAAATGGCAGCCAGGACGCTGAGCTCCGCAATTCTTCTGATGTTTTTGTTTGTTTGTTCTGTGTTTTGTCATTCTTCTTCTATAAGTTTTACCAGAGACGAACTCCTTAACATTAAGCAACACATCCCAGCCAATATTTTTCCGGTTTTTGATTATTCGGACGTTTTGTTGGACATTCTAGTCGGAGGTACAGCTGTGTTGTTCAAACGCGCGTACAGACACAGAAGAGGGAAACGTGCCGGTGCCCTGGTGAAGCTCCGCGCGCGCGGCTTTCAGACTGCGCTCCCAAGCATTCATCTCGTGAATGTCCGTTCCCTTCCTAACAAAACGGACAAACTTCTTCTCCTGCCGGGCTACCAGCTGTTCAGAGCGGATCGCATCGCAGAGTTAACGGGGAAAACCAGAGGTGGTGGATTGTGTTTCTACATCAATGAAAGTTGGTGTTCAGATGTAACAACGCTGAAAAAGGTATGCTGTACAAACTTAGAGGCACTCATCATAAACTGTAAACCTTTTTACTCGCCGCGGGAGTTTTCCTCTTTCATTCTCATGAATGTGTACGTGCCTCCGGACGCGTGCGTGAGCGCCGCGATGCAACAGCTGGCCGAACAAATAACTGAAATGGAGCAAAGGTACCCAGACTCTATTT
>NW_015552611.1:1314-5359 GCF_001515605.1 Sinocyclocheilus anshuiensis | reverse complement strand
TTACTGGGAAACTCAAACAGCTTCGTCACGCCAAAGAGGATGCTTACAGAAGTGGGGATAAAATATTGTATAACCAGGCCAGGAAAAGACTAACAAAGGAGATCAGAGTGGCTAAAAAAAAAAAACTACTCTGAAAAGCTGAGAAAACGATCCAGCGTCAGTATGGACTGGTCTGAGGAACATCATGTCTGCACTATCATGTATGTCTGCACTATGTTTGTACTTTCTTCTACACTGGAAGCTCCTGTCGTCAAGTCAAATTCCTTGTGTGTGTAAACATACTTGGTAATAAAGCTCTTTTGATTCTGATTCTGATCATTGACTGAGGTCAAAAATGTCACAGAACAGAAAACAGGATCATAAAATATCCAAAGTTTAATTCAAGAAAGAGAAATATTTATTTATTGCACTGTCTGTACTTTTATGCAAAATCTGTTTTATTAAAGACACTATTCACTATTCACACTAGATCTGTACTAGTATGTATGGAGGAGTGATTGTGTGTCTGTTTACAGGTTTCTCCTCCATCACCAAAGACATTAAAATCTCCTGAGATCACCTGCATTGTTAGATATTATTTGTGTTTTGCAGTCCATTATTAAACATTATGTAATAACATCCATCCATCTTCCAATCCGCTTTATCCTCTGCAGGTTTGCAGGCGGCTGCAGTCTATCTCAGCGTCTTGAACGGACGGCCAGGCCATCACAGGGCTCACAAACATTCACACCTATGGTTAATTTATAGTGTCCAATTCACCTCTGCTGCATGTTTTTGATTGTGGGGGAAACCGGAGCACTCAGAGGAGACCAACACAAACACGAGGAGAACATGCAAGAAAGGCCTTTCTGACTCGAGGACTCAAAGCGGGGACCTTTTTGCTGTGACGCAACAGCGCTACCCACTGAGCCACCCTGCCGCCCCATGTACTAACATAATCATTGTATTTGATTATATTAATTATAATCATAAGTGGATGCAGCTTTATTGGGACCCTACTTGTCGCTCTCCCTAAAGCGCACTCCTACACCTACTCCTCACCCTAACCACGTTTAACCTGCGAAGCTCCATGAAGAGCCACGGTTTTGAGAATGTAAAATTATGAGCTGCACGTCTGATCTGCCAATTAGAAGACCTATTAAATACCCATTAGGCACTTCATTCCCACTATTAAATCCCTGTATTTCCATTTTTTGAATATTTAATTTTTGTTCAAAATAAACACATCTCCGAGCTCTAATGTAATGGAAAAGAGGGAGAAGGAAGTGATCAGGAAAAGGCAGATTTGTACTCGGTTTGGTGTCAAAAGATAAGCCTACTGTCCTTACTCTCCCACTTACAGTATGTGACTGGTTTGTTTATTTTGTAATTTTGTCTGATGGACTATGTGCACTACGTGTAAACAATCAATTTAAAAGGTTTTAGTTATTGCAAAAAAGAAAGGGTTAAAATGAACACAGAAATTCACAAATGTACAAGAAACAAAGCTGGTCACAATTTTTTACTTTCTGTACATCTTGATTGACAGATGTCTCGTCCAATCAGTGATAAATATTCAATTTGCAAACAATACCTAGCTTTTCTGTTTTGTCTGATTTGTCATTGTGTTTTCTGACTTGTTTTGTGTTTAGATTTGCCATTGCGTTTATATTTTGTTGTTTTGTTTTTGTATTTGTAATTTTGTTTTCAAACTAATTTATTTTGCACGTCACATACAGTATACTTTACAGTGTGTCAAATATGATCTTACCTCAGTTTCTCAAGTTTACAGTGAGGATCCTGTAGTACATCAGAAAGCAGCGTCACTGAATCTCCTAGTTTATTCTCAGACAGACTCAGTTCTCTCAGGTGTGAGGGGTTTGATCTCAGAGCTGAAGCCAGAGCAGCACAACCTTCATCTGTGACGCCACAATCACTCAACCTGTAGAGAACAATGACACACTCTTCAATCTCTCAGATCAGATCAGTTTAGCTGTGAATCCATTATTAAAAAATAAAGTACTAACTTAAAGTGTTAGCTCACCCAAAAATGAAAACTCTGTCGTTAATTACTCACCCTCATGTCGTTACACACCTGTAAGTCCTTCTTTTATCTTCGGAACACAAATGAACATATTTTTGATTAAATCTGAGAGCACCACTTCATTTATGAAAATATTGACCTGCAACCCAGTAGACGATATGCGTGTTGTGTTGACTCAACAATGAAAGTGATTCCATGAAAAAAATATTTTCCCAAAAGAATATCCAGTGCATTCACAGAAGCACTTTCGCTGCTTAATATTTTAGTAATTAACGTAAAATAATAGTTATTTTAGTAAATAAAGTTTAGTAAAAAAGTCACTCGTGACGCTTCATAAAATTGAGGTTAAACCACTGGAGTCACATGGAGAACTTTAATTATGTTTTTCTACTGTTCTAGATCTTGAATGTCGTAGTTGCGTTTCTCTCAATGGGGGGAGAAAATGCTCTCGGATTTAATCAAAAATATCTTTATTTGTGATCCGAAGATGAACAAAGGACTTACAGGTGTGGAACAACATGAGGGAGAGTAATTAATGACAGAGTTTTCATTTTTGGGTGAACTAACACTTTAAAGCACAAATCCATATGTTTGATGGATCACTGGACTGAGATCTAAGACGAAGAACACAAAACATGACCATAAAACATCCAAAGTCTCACTCAAGCAGGAGAAATTATATTTCTTATATGCACTATATCTGTATATTATGCAAAATGTCTGTCTTATGCAAATGGATTGATGACACTATTGACTACATAGCATGTGTGAGTCATATATGATCTTACCCCAGTTTCTCCAGTTTACAGTGAGGATCCTGTAGTACATCAGAAAGCAGCTTCACTGAATCTCCTAGTTTATTCTCAGACAGATTCAGTTCTCTCAGGTGTGAGGGGTTTGATCTCAGAGCTGAAGCCAGAGCAGCAAAACCTTCATCTGTGAAGCCACAATCCCTCAACCTGTAGAGAGATGAAAATCATACATGTGAAACTCTATCAAACAGCTCTCAAAAAAGCAAACAACTTGCTGCAATGAACAACAACTTGCAATTCCAATATAATTACATTAATTCATGAGAAAAAAAAAGCACATGCATTTCTTAATGTCAAATTATACAAGTTTCATGGGCAAATTTACACAAACAAAAAAATGTTTAAGATTGGATTAAATCAACATTTATCTATTAATGGAGTAAAATTTTAATTGTGTGTAATTGTATTGTAATTGAGTAAAAATTAAATTAATGTAATTCATCTTTTAACAAACTTTTAACTGGTTTAACATGATTAAAACTAATCCTCATGCTGGACTGTGAACTGGCAGATAGTTCATGTGTTTTAATGTAAGTCTGAGTCTAGCTCTTGTCATTCCAGATGTCTCAAAAAATATAAATAACAAACAATTATAATTAATAACTACCTTGTAGATTTCAATTGTTGTCTTCAAAAGTGTGTTCAAGTATGCTGCTGTTCCCTTTCATGGGAACTTCGAACTGCGTCCTCTAGGGGTCGCTATGGGGAATGCCTCGTCGTGACCCGTGTCTGAAGCATACATTGAAAAAACACCAACTCGTTGGCCGGCGACAGCCATGACGTCACTACCGGTGCGACTATAGTATAAATAGGCGCCGGGAGCACACATCATTCTCTTCTTCGTCTTCATTGACTGTTCTATTGCATTGAAGCGTGCATTTCCAAGGAAAAAGTAAGAGCTATCTCTATTCATTATGGCGAGCACTAGCAGAGCATTTAGAAGGTGTGTGCATCTGTGTCATCGCTATTTCACACCCGATGACACACACGATCTATGCGTTGTTTGTTTGGGCGAAGAGCACACACGCGATGTCCTCGAGGGGGCAATCTGCGTGCATTGCGAGCGTTTTCCAATGAAAAAGCTCCGTTCTCGTTTGTCTCTCTATTCGAGTAAAGAGGGGCACCCATCTGCTTCCCGCGGTTCAGGACCCGCTGCTGCTGAGGCACAGAGGAGAATGAGCTCGTGGGGATCTCAGGTGGACCTGGCCGA
>NW_015552611.1:0-345 GCF_001515605.1 Sinocyclocheilus anshuiensis | reverse complement strand
AAACTTTAAATTTTTAAGAATATTTAGATCATGGAAATTAAGTATCAAAGCATTAGATACCTTAAAAACTTGAATAAATTGTAAATAAACATTTTCTAACAAAAAGTGCAAAGTAACAAGTAGAAAAAAAGAAAAATGCACAAATAACTTGTATGGAGATTTTTCCATCTACAGATTTTTCCCTGACCTTCTTTTCCCTGTAAATTAAGGGTGCACACTATTGCTGAGAAACACAATCACTACTTAGTAGTCAGAAGCTAAACTTTTTTGTAGAAGCACTTTTTAAATGCGAACTAGCATCTCATGACTACACCACATTATGTACGAGAAGCTGCAAAAGACACA